>NW_005187480.1:165798-185087 GCF_000239375.1 Pundamilia nyererei | reverse complement strand
TAGATGCTGAAGCGCTAACCCCCGCCTTCCTCCTCCGCCTCCTCACATTTCAGCTCTTTTGTTTTGCTTTTGTTTTGCACGATGGTGGGGCCTCCTCAGAGGCTCAAAAGAAGAAGAAGAAGAAGAAAAGGGGAGAGGTGGGTGCTGGTGGGGGTGATGGCGATGGCGGGGGTTCGGTTAGAAAACTTTTTCTCCAAATGCACGCCAACAACCCCCCCCCCCTTCCTCTCCTCCATCCAACCCCTTCAGATCCCTGAGCGCTCCCTCTCCATCCCTGCATCCAAACCCCCACTGCACTCAGCATCTGCTCAGAGGATGAATAAATGAAGCGCTCCCTCTCCATCTCCACCCCCTGACTGACAGAGGCCCGTCTTAATTGTGGCTGAAAGCTGGCTTTTCTCCCTGCTAATTAGCAGATTGCGGCGTTAAATGATTCAAAAAGTCGGGGCTTATACGGCCGCTGCCGATCATCACTTATTCACGCGGCGAGCGGCGCTTTGTGCGAACATCGGCGCCCGAGGTAAATTAATTTACTCCAATTAGCAGCCGCTGTCAGCGCACATCACCGTCTCCCGACTTCAGGACACGTCTTTAAAAAGTAATGCTCTTATTTTGTCCTCTGGTTTTGTTACATCTGATGTTCGCTGGAGGGAAACGGGGCAAACATAAAGAGACCGCAGGAAGTCTCACTCACACACACACACACACACACACTAAGGGAAGAGGGCCAGCCGGGCTGCCAGCGGAGGTGGGTGGAAGAATCTGCTCCTCTGGCTGAGTCTCTGCAGGCATCTCCTGCAGGAGGAGGAGGAAGAGGGGGAGGCTGCGACACACAGCAGAGATCAGCATCAGCATTTCACGAACATCAGACAACCGCTGCACGCTAACCTTTATTGATACTGTAAATAGAGACAGGAAACTCAGGAAGAGAGAATAACAGGGTGATGTGCAGCAGGGGTTGGTAAATGTTTGGCCCAGATGTGGCCCACATCTAAAATTTCCTTTGGTCCTGACTGAGAGCGACTCATGCAAGGTGTCAGGTGTGCTGTGACATCTGGATCAAAGGTAACCCAGCCAGCATATCCATTCACCAGCGTGAAACTCACGGTGCCATATCTGAGCCAAGAGTTATACGCACCTGTTGCTCTAACTTTGCTGCTGTCATGGTCATAGCAACAAATTCCAATTGCTCACAAGGCAGCGTCCATTAGCAGCTAGTTGACTGAAGCATGAAGCATTAAGTGTAAAAGACATGAATTCAGTTCATTAATACATCAAAGCAAACCAAAGTACATAAGAGGTGAGTGACATCTATCACAACAGATTGTGATAGTGTCAAAGCAGTCAAACTAAATAAAACTTTATAAGCATCTTTAACACTTTTTTTTTAACATTTAACATTTGCATCAGTATTAGCCACGACATCAATGACTCGACATGAAAAGCAACCAGTTTTTTAACCCAGATTTTTATTTCATTACAGTGTTATATACTTAAGTAGCATTAGCTAGCAGCATTGCTTACTACAGCAGATGAGTCAGCTACCCATTAAGCTACTGTAGCTAACGGTTTGTGGCTATTAAATGAGAGGGTAGCTCATGATCAAACTAAATATAGCCTAATGAGCCGTTGAAGGTGTTAAAATATAGCAGCGTTCTTTGGGGCAAGCAAGGTTGGCAGTGCTTCTTCATTAGTGTGACCATATTTTGATTTCCAAAAAAGAGGACACTTTGCTCAGTCATGAAGAACTTGCTTAAAGAAACATAAAATCGGCTCGGGCATTTTGACTAGAGACCGGCCCACCAGGTATTATAGGAAAAACCATGAAGCCTTTGAATGAAAACAAACGCTGTTGTGACAGTGATGTACAGTCGTGTTAGTATATGTATGATTTCTATACATTTTACATCAGATGAAAACTTTGGTTGTAAGATTCCCTATTAATGCCCTGCCTGCCCCCCTGGCAGCACTTTGCTAGACCCGCCCCTGCACAGTTACCAGCTGTCAGCTACGTAGAAAAGGATCCTGGTGTTATTTGTCTCTCAGCAGTTCATAACTTCCCTTCAACTCATTCATGTCACCTAAAAGGTAAACCTGTTTCTCCATCACCTGTTCAGCTCCGATGATTCAGTAAGGACATCTCCTGGTTTCATCTTCATGTTTCCCTCTCATCACATAACCAAACCAATATCATGACCAGCAGCTTTACAGCTGTGGCTCCAGCAAACATCAGCTGATACTAGAAAGTAATATTTGATAAATTCTAACAACAGCTGATCAAGCTTAAACGTGCTGCTGTTGTTTAGTGCTACATCCACTGGTTTCTTCTTTCTGGCGCAAAGTGGGCGATAAACAAACAAGAGAGCCGATCAGCTGATCATTGATCAGTTTCATGATTGAAGTAGAAACAGGAGAGGGAGGGGGGAGATAAGAGAAGAAGAGGCAGCTGTGCAGTGTAACGACAGAATAACTCCAGTTTTGTGTCTTTTCCATTCTAGCTGAAGTACGGGACAAACTTTGTTTCTTTTCAGCTCAATACGAATGCGTAATATTTTCTCTGAATACGGGACAATTCCGTTTTTTACGGGACGGTTGGCAACTCTACTAATTAACCTTATGAATAAAATGAAGTTCACTATCAGTAACATCAAAGCTTTGGGATCTTTTAAACATCATTAGGCGCGTTGGTGCTGTCTGTCCTGTCTGTGAGCGCAGAACAAGCTCACAAAGCAGCAGCTCGGGGATGAATGACGTCACACACATGAGTCCTCTGTTGGAATATAGGAAAACACGGACATTCTTATCAATCTCAAAAATACCCCCGGACGCCCCTCACAGAACGTAAAAAGAGGACATGTCCGGGGAAAAGAGGACGGTTGGTCACCCTATTCTTCATTATACTAAAAATCAGCAGCAAAACAAATCCCAGAGTTTGTCAAGATGAGAGGTCAACCTTTTTCTGGTTTATTGCGCATACACTTTGTAGTTAAACCTAAAAGGTGATGGGAGACTCGCATGCTAGGCAAGTGTACATTGGCTCTGCTTTCACTATTCTAAGATCAGTCATAAGCCAAGATTTCTTCGGAGCTACTTTTCGCCAACAGACAAGCTTCTATGATTTATCACTGTAACAGATATGTTTTCTCTTACTGACTACTTTGGCCAACATTTGTGATGTAGAGGAGTTAGAGTACAGAAGAACTTTTTTCTGCTTAAAAAAAAAAAAGAAGTTATTCAGGTGTGACACCAGATATGAAAGAAAACCGGTTGGGATATTCAGGAACAAGCCAGGAACCACCAAGGCTCAAATCTGCCATGACCTGGAAGCTGCTGGAACACCAGCACTGTCCACATTGCAGCCAGTTTTACATCGCCATGGACTGTGAGGATGTCGACCAAGAACGAAGCTCCTGCTACAAAACTGACACATTCAAGCTTTACTGAAATGTGTGGCTGCCCACATGAACAAGCCAAATGTCTCCTGGAGAAAAGTTTGATTGTCAGACAAGACAAAGAATGTTTGGCCACAATGACAAAAGGTAAGGTTGCAGGAGTAAAGGTGATTCTTTCAAACCTTAGAACACTGTACTTGGTGTCAAGCATGGTGGTGGTAGCATCATGCTTTCGGGCTGTTTTACTGCCAGTGGTACTGGTACATTACACAAAGTGGATGGAACAATGAAGGAGGAGGACTACCTCCAAATTCTTCAACTGATTCTTCAAGCTGCTTTTTCTGGCTTTTAAACGTCCTCGGCACACTTTTCCTCCTTTAGCTCCACGGCATGTTTTTTTTTTTCTTAGCTCATGTTCCCTTGTTTTCGGTGAAGTGCAGCTCTTCACAGCTGAGAGCCGTCGCAGGCTAAATGTACTTCCTCTTCTGCTCGGCTGTATTCCATATGCTTCATCATTAAAAGTGCGGCTGCTGTAAGGAGTCATGTATAAATGTTGAATCGCAGCGGCGTGCGGTGGCACTCCAGAGACGACAGATGTTAGTGCAGAGACAATTAATTAACAAGCGAAGGAAACCCAGGGGGGACGGCGGGGACAGTTTGGACGTCATGGTCACGGAGATCTGGTTCTGATCCTGTTCTGATCGAGTGGATCCGCCTGCAGTATTTTTTCTAACTTCCAACGCCACCACAACACAGACCAGATAATTTTAGATTTCAGAATTTATCAGTTAAGGGTGAAAAATAACAATATAACCTCAGACATGTGACATGGGTGTTTTGTTAGCAAATGAAAACTTAAACAAAAGAAACTTTGGTTGGATAATAAGACTTTCCACATTTTCAAATGCAATTAAATGATTAAACAGTTATAGATTTTATCTTAATAATAAATTATAATAAATAAAATAAGATATCCCTTAATGGGAACCTTAAAGTGAACTCATCATGCTCATTTCAAACTCTAATCTCTAAATAAAACTCAGCTGAACTGAGTGTCTTGATACCTGTGCTCTGTTAGAGTAGCTCTGCGTTGCCCTTTATATTTAATTATTTCTTTTACTTTCTTTTACTTCTCTGCAAAGTTTCATGACATTCAGACTGCAGACAGGTCAAGGACCCTGAAAACACTTCTGAGGAACAACTCCAATAAAGCTCACTTAAAGTTTCAACATTTGCTCCCTGAATGTTCAGTGACCTCCATCACCTCCCATCCACCTCCCGTCCTCCACCATCGGACAGATGCGAGCGCTCCTGCAGTGCCGAATGCACGCTGAGCTGAGCGGAGTGTCGCTGATGGCGAGGCACATAATCGGCGTCCTGCATTACATCATAAGTAACCACAGCTGCAGGAAGTTTCAGGTCCTGACAGGAGAGGAGCCATTTATCGGAGACCACCACAGACCATGTGGACTGGATGAAGAAGGTGGCCCCACTGCTGCTCAGCATCACCTATTATTTTAACATCATGTAGCTGCGCACACACACAGACACACAGTTTGTCAGGGCTCATGTTTCTGCAAAGGAAACCACATTTCCCATCAGCCCTTTTGTTCATTACCTGGTGCTTACTGTGAGTGTTTTTACCATGATTTTGATACTTTTTGTGTCATCAACATGAACAGTCACCATGTGTCACGACACATCAGCAACAGCAGACTGAGCACAGAACCATGTGCTGTATTATTAATGTTTATGTTTATTACACTCACTCAGGTGCCACACACAGACTGTATGTAATAGATGGACCTGATGAGGTCATAAGCGTGGGGTAGGCAGGATGTGGCCAAATGTGACATCTGGCCAGGTTTACCTGTGGCTGAGATGAAGCAGCCAGACTTACCACAAGTCAACACCCTAAGAAGGCCAAATTTAGCCCAAAATGCAGGTGTGCGTGACATCAGGGCTAAACCCTTTAACCAATAAGATATATGTGTGCTTGTTTCTGTTCGTACCTGATAGTTAACTGATGATTAACTCATCATCCTATACATGGAATCCTGAGTGATGTTTAAGTCGTGTGATTACAGTTGAGTTTCTTGAGTAACACCTTATTTGGTGTGGATTTCTGTGCATAGGTTAGGTGGAGAGATTATAATTGTACCTGCTCTTCTCATTGTTTTTAATCTAGTCCAGCTGAAACTGCAGACAGAATGCACTTCCACAGACTTTCTTCTGATAGGCTGGCTTACACAACTAGGAGGTTTGTCCAGTAGGTGGGTGGGGCTTCTGTGCCTGAGAGGATTTATGAGCTGTGTCCACACTTGAAATTACATAGTGACCATAATAGCCACTGGAAGTGAGCGGAACTTTTCTCAACATCTAGGCGAGTGATTGGAACGACTACCAACAAGAGTGACAAATAACATTGACTGACTTTGTAGCAAATACATTAAAATAGGCAACCAAATCTTGGAATATCTGCAAGTGACTAGTCATCAGCTTCAAACTGAAGTGTGTACCTGTAACTTTGTTAACTGAAAATGTGAATTATGTTGCAGTTTATTGTATTCAGTGTTTTTTTTTTCTTATTTCCATTGCCTAACAGATATCTCACCAATATCACCAAACAACTGACTTTTACCTCAACACAGACTCCAACACAAACTCCAAAAGGACAAAAACGATAAGCAGTCCGTTTATAGGACTTTGGCTTAGCTGCTAGCAAGCAAGCTAAAGTTAGCCAGCTAGCGCTATGGTGATTATCAAGCAATTTGTCTGCGTTAGCAGGTAAGCTAACGTAAGATAATATTAGCCAGAAAAAGAACAGTATTATCTCATGAAGCCTGAAGTTGTGAATGGATAACACTGAATAATTTATTCTAATTCCTGGGCTTTATCTTGTAATGTTGCTAGCTGTTCAAATTACTTGGTCAGCTAACATTAAAAGCTATCACCAGATTGATGCAGCTAGCTGGCTAAATAACGTTAGGGCTACAAAACTGTATCTTAGTCAAAATGCTTGTTAGCTGACTACTCAGATTATTTCCATGACACTAGCTTCATTAATATTGACTTTATCCATCAGTAAATCATGTGGCACAAAGCAAAGAAGTCTAACTAACATTTACTTTTGGCAATTTATGGTAAATGGCCTGCATTTGTATAGCGCTTTACTCAGTCCCTAAGGACCCCAAAGCGCTTTACACTACATTCAGTCATTCACCCATTCACACACACATTCACACACTGGCAATGGCAAGCTACGTTGTAGCCACAGCTGCCCTGGGGCGCACTGATGATTCCCTTTTTATGTGCAACTTAAAATGTGCACGAAGAGGCTCTTTATTCATTGATCAGGTGGGGAAACTTTTGGGTCAGCTGCAGGAAGTGTCATCAGGATTTTTACTGTCCCAAAGAAGCTTTTACAAATCAAAAAATCCTAATAGTTGTGATGAACTAGTGCAGATGTGTACAAAGGTTGTGTCTTTTTCGCTGTAGTGAAGCTGAGGATCGTCTGCAGCCCACATGCTGCCACCTTCAATGTAACTTGTCACTCCGAATTATCCTTCACCTCTGTGACACGCCGCAGGTTAACAGTCCAACCGTAAAGTGGCGGTGCTAATGCTCAGCAGCTGGCTGCTTTTCTGTGGTTAAATCAGAGTTTACAAGCTGGTAAGTTGAGCTAAGACAAGTGATTAATAAAGACACTGAAACAGAGTAAGAAATCAGTGTGTTTGCAGGCCCCTTGGATCTTTTTCCCAACCCAGAAATAAACATATCACATTTAATCTGTTACAAAAGTACAAATCTGCATTGTGACGCACAAACGAGCTGCTTCATTTGAGATTAAATGCAGCAAAATGAAATAAAGACTACATTTAAGCAGTTGTGTTTCCTCCACAGCCAGCTGGTGTCCGTACGGAGGCTTCGACAGCACGGAGAGGATGTGAGAAACGTGGGAAGCAGAGGGAGATCTCCCGGGAGTGACAAAACAACTCCCTAACAAAGGAGATATTAACCCGAGGAGGAATCCCAATCCAGGCCGTTTGAAGCTGACAGTTAATGAGAGTCTGCAAAAATCTGTTTACAGCTCAAACTGCAGCCTGGAATTAAATATTGGACTCTGTATGTGTTTCAGTTTAACTTGACATCTTTCTTTCTTTTTTAACTGAAATGATCTAAAGTTGAAGTAAAAAAAGAAAAAACAAAGATGCTGAAAATGGGATCTGATAGTGGTGATTTAAATTTGTTCCATAGTCAGTAGTTTTGGACAGATTATCGTGACCTTGGGGGCTGGACATAAATTTGTCATGGGAGAAAAAAAAAAGAAGGGATAGCAGATGAGGAGAAGAAAGAAAGGAGAGGATGGGAAATAAGAAATAGGAAAATTCCAGGGGAAAGAAAATCAGGGAAGATGGAATGAAGGAAAAAGAAAGTTAGGAAAGAAACACAAAATTGGAAATGATTAAAGGTTGAAGAAAAGAAGAATACAAAGGCAGGAATTTTGTCCCGTTATAAATGATAGTAGGCATAGTTGTCTTATGGATGAATTTGAAGCAGTTTTATCTGAAACGGTTCAGATGTTTAATCTATTGCTTTCTGAGCATTGATTTGTTTGTTTTAGTGTCCCTGAACATGATTTTTTTCCTTTTAAAAGGCAAAAAACCTAAAAAACTACACTTAGAAATACCCAGTTTTGAGTCTTACATGTCACAGTTTTTTACACTTAATTTGTAATAAAAAAATTTTAATTCTACAAATTAATTGTACAAATGTGTGTTCCTCACTCCTCCGTCAATCGCCACCTTACCGTGCCGATTGGTTTATGTGTCCCAATGATCGTGGAGGCTAAATTTCCCCCCAACAGAAGACTACATCACTCTTTGAAAAAACCGAAACCCAAACAGCCGTTAGTGATATTTCAGATGTGACAGCAGGAATTTTAAAGCCTCCTGAGGGACAAAAAAATTGAATTATAAAGCATTCAAATTATTGTCTTTCTTACAAACAGACTTCCCAAAAGTTGAATCAAGTCTATGTTAAACAACATCTTAAGCCTGGATTCTTTGTAATGACCAGCAGAGGGCGACACATTTGGTTGTAAAAAAAAAAAGTCTGGGTGTGTAGAAATCTGTATGAAAATGGCTATCTACCTCTCTTTATTCATGAGCTCAGGATTCACTGTCTTGATGAATTTATGAGCTTAGTTCCAAATCTTCTTTAATACAGTGTGACGTTCACTTTGGCTCCATCAGTATTAAAAAGGACAATAAAACAGGCGATGATTTAAGGTGAGGCTAACCTTTGATCCAGATCTATCACTTGCTTATGACATCAGGTTTCAGAACACCAAGACAATAACTGTCAAAACATTAAGTTCAACTTAAAAAAGTCTCGAAATAAAGCGTGACTTTGCGCACCAATGTGGCGTTATCCATGTTTTTTTATTAAGTTGGTCACCAGGCTCATTCTACATATAAGCATGATTGTTTTCAGTGTAAAAGAAATGTTCAAAGCAAAACCTGCAAGTTTTTTTGTTTGTTTTGTTTACAGATCCACAGGATGTAAAAAGACAGAAATTTTTGTTATTAACTCTTTTTATTATTTTTACTTGACTCGGGCTGCTTTCCCATCCCTTCCTCAACCCTGGATGTTTTTATTCTCGCTGTATGCATTCATGTCATAACTAATAAAACAGTCTATCAGACTCTGGAAGGTGACAGAGGCAAACAGGCGGTTTGTTTGGCAGCAGGCTCGACTCCCGGCTGAATATTCATCAGCACCACCTGCCCTCCTGCATGGTTTTTAACAGCAGCTTCAAAGCCACGGCCACAGTGTATGTTGGCTTCTTGTTCAGAGGACTTTATCCCTGGTTCGTCGGCCCTCACAGCGACCTCCGGTGGCCTGAACAGCTTTGAAGGCCTTCTACACGATGGTGCAGTCGTCCTTCGCTGGCTGTCTGCAGCTCCTCTAAACGAGGTCCTCTTCCATCCAGAGAGCCATCTATCAGGATGAAACAAATGAGTCATTACGGCAGCTTTCAGAGCGTCCCGGCAAGGCTAATTCTGCTCTTCTCCTGAAACGTGTGGGAGTTTTTAATATTGTGGAGAGGAGAAGAAGGTGTCATCCTGGGACCAGTTTGGCTTTTCATCAATCTGCCATTTCCTTTTCTTTCCTTTTTTGGGGGGGGTTGTTATTTTTCTCCCTCTCGCCTACACTGAGTGAGAAACAGCGATACAAAGACCCAGAACAAAGCGGTTTTTTTATTGTACTCCACTTAAAAAATCAGCTCTTGTTGTGCTGAAATCTCAAAGGAAACTTGGACTTGAGAGAGGTGGATGTTTTTCCAATAAAAGCTCTGGGAATATTATGAAATCTCTTTGTTATGCACGTCAAAGTTTTGCTCGTTTTTCAAAGTTAGAGCATATTTTGTAAAAGAAAAGGTTCTCATCAGCTAGTAACTTAAAAGAAACCAGATCTTGCTCCTTTAATAACAAAGTGATATCCTCTCAGTAAAGCAGGCAGACATGAAACTAAACCATTAGCTGCAAATGTAAATCATCAGTTTGTGAGCTAAAATAGCAGAAAACATTCCTGTGTTAATGCTACAAACAGACAAACTGAAAAATGTGTCGACATACACAACATATGCAAAATACATCTAGGCCACATTAGCTAATAACGCTGGCTGTTTAACCTTTTAGTAAATGTAAGTGACAGTTTATGAGCTGAAACAGTAATAAATAATCTTAAAAATAAAACTTAGAAAACCCTAAATAATAACTGGGTTTAGCTGGTTAAACAGTTTATCAAACACTGCTTTGGTTTATATTGGCTAAGTCGTTAGTTTTGGTCCATGTTAGCTAATAGTTTGGAGGCAAGTAAAAGTAAAAGCTTAGTTACTTAGCTTTTAAGTAAAGGCTTAGTTTTGATTTTTGTCAGCTAACTTCTTCACTTTTGTTTAGGTTACCTGAAAGAACATAATGGGGGTGTCCAAATTCATGGGCTGCATCCTCTTGAGGCCGCATTTGTTGGCCGATTGCATCACAGCGACGCGACGAAGGTTGTCCAAATTCGTAGACTCCTCCGAATGCAGCTGACAAATGTGTCCTCCTTTTCCCCGAATTAGAAGGAAGGGTCGGATGTATCCTTCGTGGGCTTCCATATCCCAGAATTCATAGTGTGGCCTAGCTGATTACAGTTTCCAACAATGGCTAAGTTTTTAATATTACTCTTATGACTCTTTCTGGGTCACAAAATAAACTTTTAACACATTTTCAGGCGAGAAAGTAGCTGTGTAAACATCAAATATCTGTTCGGTTTATCAAGATATCGCATATTTGCAAAAGTGCTCCGACATTTTCGGAGACGTCTGCTACCCACCAGCTGGATAGCTAGCCAGGGGCTCGAGGGTCACTAGAGCTGCCGAGAACGGCAAACTCTCGGCACATCATTTTCAGATCACCGTGGCCTTTCGCTATTCAGGTTAAACGTAATATATAAGTCACTTAGAGAACCTAAAAATGTTATTGTTTGGCTTTTTTCAGTGTTTTGTTTGTTCGTGAGTCAATCGGTTTGGCTGAGATTAAAGTTATTAGATTAGATTAGATAAAATAAAACTGTATTAATCCCCCGGGTGGGTTCCTCCTTGGTTTTCACACAGCTGAATAAACGTCTAACAGAAAACTAATTAAACAGAAGTGTGAGATGGTCGAGAATTTACGCCAGTGTCCTGTTATATTTTAGATAGCAAGGAGCAGACGGCCGAGTTTATTAAACTCCAACGAGACAGCGGTGACGCAAATCAGAAGGCTAGACCGTCCAATTCCACAGCTGTTTACTTCCAGCCTACCCGACCTTCTGAGGACCCGGCCCACGTAGACCGTGAAGGCCGGGTCCTCAGGAGGATGCAGCCCATGAATTTGGACACGACTAATCATTCCATTTCAGTTTACATTAGCTAACAGCAATGGTTTACAAATTGTAGTTTACAGAAGTTGTAGTTTCCCACAGTTTTATTGTATAATATCAATAAGGGCTATTTAATCTATTCTACATTAGCTAATGTTTTAATTTTTCTTAATTCTCGGTTTTGGTATATTCTAGAAAACAAATAATTTGTAGTTTACTTTAGCTAACCCTTTCTTTCTTTAGTTTTGTTAGCTAACCATTAATTTCTATTTACGGTTAGCAAAAAGCTTAGATTTGTTTTTTGTTGGTTAACTAGTCAGTTTTAATTTATGTTAACTAACTTCTTATAACTTTTATATAACCTAAAAGTTTGGTTTTTGTTTACATTAGCTAACTGCTAAGTTGAGGTTTATGTAAACAAGTGTTCTACTTTCAGATTTAGTTTATGTTGTTTTTTGTTTGGTAAATGCTTAGTTAATGTTTTTGTTAGTTAACTAGTTATTTTTTATTTATATTAGCTAACTGGTTTAGTAGAGGAGATTTTACACTTGTAATTTTGAGTCAGATCACAAAGGTCTGACCTGAACTTGTTAAAGGTCTCATGTTAATCTCAGCTGAAACACAGTCCACATGTCAGCTCCTCCATCTTCATTACCATAATGCCTCAGTTATCACTGTGGACCAACTAATGTTTAACAGTTTCCTTTGTATTTAAAAATGCATGAATTAAAAGAAATGTTTATAGCGTGATAGGGCGAATGTCCATGTTTAAGAAAACATGTCGACACAACTGGAGAACATCAGTAACATGAGGAGGAGGAGGAGACGCTTCACTTCACCTTCCTCTGTTTCCTCTCACCGAGAGAAGGATTATAGAGTCTTATAAAGAATGACTTCCATCTGGACGGAGATGTGTGCGTGTGTTTGTGTGTGTGTGTCTTTGTGTGTGTGCGTTTGGGGATTTCTTTCCCTCTAAAACATCTGGAGAAACAATCTGCTGTAAATAAGCAGCACCGATTCGCTGCCACCCGATAAATAAAAAGAGAAGAAGAAGAGGCAGCAGCCAGTTTGTGCTGAATCTACAAACACACACACACACACACACACACACACACACACACACACACAGGCATACATTGTTTTCCTCATGTGCTGACAGACATGATGGATACAGACCAACACACACACATGCAGTGCTGCTGTTAGTCATGTAGTGTGTGTGCAGGCAGCAGTTTATCCACACAGAAAACACATTTCTGCCTCAGTGTTTTCCAGACGATTCTCTGTACGAACACGACATCATGTTCGTGTCTGTGTGCGTGAAGCTGAATTAAACTCGCTGGTGTGGATCCATTTCACACTGAAGCGGTGTGTGAGAGGGATGCAGGGAAAAACACCAGCAGAAACATGGAGCTGTGTCTGCTTTCAGTCACGATTCAAACATGTAGTATTTTGTCCCAGCTGTATATGAGTGCTGATCATATTAGATTTTTTTTTAAAGATAAAATATATGAAAATCTTTGAATTCACAATATAAAGCACCACCAAAAAATCTGATTGAGGAACGTTTGTTAATATTTTGATTTCAGAATATTCTGGTTAACATAGTGGTCTGTGTAAATTATAAGCTTTGTATAAAAGATGGAGGTATCCACCATCATGTCCCCTGTAGATTTGTGAAGCCTAGTTTTGAACCCTCCTCCTTTGCTTTAAGGCTGCTGTAATCTTGGTTTTCAGGAGCAGGAAGACAGTTTGATTAGCAAGCTCCATCCATAAACTGTGTGCTGATACATGCTAATTAATGCAAAGTAACATCCAAAAACGGTGCTCAGACTTCTTGGACTTTGTGTTAGTACGATTAAAAGGACATGTTATTGATCAGATAACTGCATTAAAAATGCTCCAACAGCACAAACACAGTCCAAAGGTCCAGTTCAGGGACTCCAGTGATGTTAGGGGAAGCCTAGCAAACAGCTAGCAGCTACAGCCGCCAGTCAGTCAAAGAGGCCACACCCCTAATAATGCAAACTTTAAGCCTTAATAAATTGAAACAGTTATAAACACGTTTTCCACCTGTACAGGTGTTATGAAGGAGGAAGTTATCTAGACCAAAATCAGGCTGCAAACGTGTAGTTCTACTGTGACATTTTAACATGGGAATCTCTGGGGACTGACTCACTGCTGGCGCCTCTTCTGGACATTAAAGGAACTGCAGCTTTTGGACCTGGATGTAAACTTTTCCAACATTAGCACATTTGGAGCACAACTTTAAATTCTTTATTGCAAATAAAGAAGTAAAAGCTCATGTGCTGTCATGTTTTAAATTCTTGTGACTTATTTTTGTTGTACTTTTTTGGAACCTTTTTTATATTGTATTGTTCTCAGGTCTTCCTTTATTAAAACATATATGCATTTCATGCAGGTTTTGTGTAGTCGTTGTAATTTGAGGCTTTTTTGCTTTTTATAGCAGATCTTTTTCTATTTATGCATCTCTTTTGTCCAAATGTAGAAAACTAACCTTGTGGTTATTAAAGTTATACAGAAACTTTGAATATTACTTTATTTTTTTGTTTCACACGAACTCGCCTTCTTTCTAATAAGGTGATGGAGTTAGTATGTGGAAACGGTTCCAATGAGAACTGCTCAGTTCATGATGTGAGGCTGGACATCACACTTGCACATGTATGAAAGCCTGCGTGTTCACGTCCACACTCAGTCTCTTAATTCACTCCAACAGCCAGCGTGCACATTTGTGTTTCTGATTCACTGATAATCTTCAGTGTTTTTTTAAAGAGGCTGAATTAACAACACACACACACATCCATCCTCCCCCCCTCGGGCCTTTCTTGGCGTGCTTTCCCATAATTCCTCTTGTCCACACCACAAAGCGCCATCCCTCAGCAGCCTGCAGTCCATCAGAGAGAAGAGCGCCGAGCCGCCGCCGCCACCATTATGGTGAATGGTGGTTTTCTCGCGGGACGCTGAGCCGGCGCTCTGAACCCGAAAACACGGAGCTGCTTGTGTTGTTGTTGTTGCGTTTGCTTTGCTGCGTTCAGATCGACGATGCGCTGCACACACAGCGTGTTGGCTGCTTAGTTTGGCAGAGACGCAGGTTGTTAATTATGTTTTCCATGCCAAGCATACAATCACACGTTAATTGGAGTTGGAGCAGAGGATTGTGGGAGTGAAGTGAATGATAATGACTGCGTGGTCATCTGCATCATCATCATCATCATCATCATTGGTATGATCAGCACCCGAAAGAGCTGCCGCTGAACACTGAGAGAGGAAAGAACAACCAGACTCAGACGCTTTATTCAAGACCCTGAACATACAACATACAACATACTCACACTACGCTAAATACACAACACGCTGAATCTACAATACACAACATAAAACACACTGAGGGCCAGCTTAGGACCACATCTGTGTGATGCCACCATTGTGAAAATGTGCCTATTAGAGCAGAAAGTTCTGCTAACCATGAGCTCATTTATAAACAAAGTATATACGAGTATCACTGAGGACCTGAAATACACGGCGTTCAACTCTAACATGCAAAGTGAGAACTCACTGAACAGCTACAGGACAAAGTTTGGCATCATGTTCACAGCTTTGAGCCATCCACCCGTGCCAATTACGCAACCAAACTAATAACATCTCCCCCGTCGTTCCAAATACATCGGCACCCCAGCCACATCGGGTACAAAGCAAGGCAAGCTTTCTATAATAGATTGAGCACAATTTGCAGTAAATTTAATGCTGCAAAACTCATAAATTCATGTCTCTGTGATTCTTTTAAAGACGCTTCTCCAAAATATCACACGCTGAAAGGGAAACTTGTACAAATACATACGTTGTAAATAAGAGCTAGCCAGATAAATACTCATGTCCACTCTTTTCAGCTGTAAAGTTGACAAAGTAAATCCCAACAGTAGCTTTTAACGCCTAAACAGGCTTTCTGGGTTAGTACACACTATTAGTAAATATGTCACAATACATCTGTAACTGTGTTTCTGCTCTTTAGCGTCTCTTAGCTTAGAAAACTATTTTTTACGATCTTCCCAGTGGGCCCTGAATGCAGCAGCAGGTCTTCCTCCCATCATCACCTCGGTGTGGCGGCTGCATCAAGAGTCACCGGGCTCTGTGGCGGCGGCTGCGGTGAGGTGTGTGGCGGCAGATGGCCGACGGCCCCACAGGGAACCAAACGGCCACTTCGAGTGCCAGCCCCCGCTGAGAGGTGAGGGGTTTCCGGCACTGAGCAACAGGGGCGAGAATGAGGGTGAGCCCGGCCTCGCCTCGACATCCGTCAGGGCTCGCCGTTAATGAGGAGATGAGGGCGAGTGAGGGAGTGAGGTGAGGCTCAAGGGGGCGACGAGGGGGAGCAAGGTGAGAGATAATAGTGATGGTGATAAATAAGAAAACAACAGGAGGCAGAGAGAAGGGATGATGCAGCAAGACGAGCAAGAGAAGAAAGTAAGAAGACGAGAGAGACTGAACCATGCAGACCTCCACCAGGCTGCACAATCCTCCCAACATGTATTTAATAAAAACCAATAAAACCTTCACATTTTTATGATCTGTATTTCTCACCAAACCCCCAGGAACATTTTTATTTTCTCCTCCTGGACATCTCTCCTGCTTTGTTTTGTTCAGTTTGTTTGCATGTGCACCCAAACTTCCTCATTAAACACCACCTGTACACGAACAATTATAAGAGAGTGCTAGTGCTTAATTATCATACTCTCACCTTCCTTTTCATTTATTGGGATTTCTCTTCTGTGGATTTTATTGCCCCCAAAGTTCTGCTAATCTGCCCATAAAAAGCCAAAACCTAACGAATTCTCATCCCATAATGCCGTTTTGTCAGACGCTGCCTGCATCTCTGCATTAAACACAAGGTGTCTTTGCTGTATCTGTGGGAGTATCATGCTCTTGTCCAACACAATCAATGCTAGTAGGCAGGTTAAAGGGGTGGTGGAAGTTACCGAATTATTGCGGCTTCCATGGCCTTTGGACCTTCATGTTTTTCCTTTGTTTGGCTTCATTACACCTAATTTAGCCATTTAGGTTTTTTTCGTTTTCGTTTTCACACTAACAAACCCACAAAATCAGGTTTAGGAATTAGAAATTACTTGGTTATTTTTACACAATGAAATCAAATATTGGTTATGTTTGGACTCCACATAGTACACAGGTGGGTTTTATCACGAAAAACTGCTCAGATTTAGGTACTAAAAACTAGCGTTCTTTTGGTTGAGGCTATCAATGCTACTCGATTAGCTGTAGGCACTGAAAGCCAATGTTAGGTTTAGGTGCTAAAAACAAATTGGTTAATTTTAGGCACTGACAAATATTTAATTAGGTTTTGGTGCTAAAAACTTCCAAGTTAGGTCTGTGTTCTAAAAACTGCTCAAAAGGTTTATACGGTAAAACTTGCTTGGTTAGCTTTACAGGCTAAAAACAGTTGTTAACTTGATGCACTGATATCTAGCCTACTTTGTTACTACACAGCTTTAAGTGCTTAAAACTTCTCCATTAAGTTTACATATTAAGGCATGGATGGTTTTAAACTTCCTTAACCTAACCTTTACTCTGGTGTTAGTCTGTCATCAGTTAGCTGCCTGCAGCCGGTCCAAAATACTGCAGCACGGTTACTAACTGGCACACGCAGGCAAGACCACATATCCCCCATACTGGCATCATTACACTGGCTGCCAGTTAGTTTTAGAATTAATTTTAAGATTTTATTATTTGTTTTTAAGGCATTGCACAGGTTAGCACCCTCATACCTTTCTGATCTTTTAAATTGGTAGACTCCTGCAAGATCACTGAGGTCTACAGATCAAATGCTCCTGGCTGTCCCGAGGTCCAGAGGAGATCGGGCCTTTGATGTAACTGCTCCTAAAGTGTGGAATGAACTGCCCCTTCACATCAGGACCTCCCCAACATTGGACACTTTTAAAACCCGTCTGAAAACCCACTTTTATTCCTTGGCTTTTAAATCAGAATGAGTTTGAATTACTTTTATTTGTCTTATATCTCACTCAAATATTCTAATTTTATGATTCTTTTTGTTAACTCTTGTCATATCTCCCTATGTTTTCATTTCTTTCAATTATCTTAATTGTACAGCACCTTGGTCAACGGTTGTTGTTTTAAATGTGCTATATAAATAAATTTGGCTAAAAACTACTTGTGGAAATTTACATGCAACGATCTACGAGTTAGCTTTAGTTGATATAAACTACTTGGAAAAGTTTTGGTGTTTAAAATCTACTCGGTTAGCTTTGGGCGCTAAAAACGTATCAGTTAGGATTATGTTCAGATTAAGATTATGTACTTAAAGCTACACAGAATTAGATGTTATAAACTATTCTGAAAGTTTTAGGCAATAAATACTACTTGATTAGTTTAGGCCCTGAAAAGAGCACCTAAACCACTCATGTTTAGGTGCTAACAACTACTCATTGTGGTTTTGGTGCTAAAGATTCATGTCACATTAGTTGAACTAATACATTTGGAATTGCGAAAAACACAAAACAGGATTTGTTCCTTATTAAAATTCTGACTGGGAACTCAGAAATTCCAAGTATGAAGTGCCAACATTTAATTTCAGCGTGAACATGTTTCGAAACAAATCATTACCAACCTTTCCTCATCTGGTCACAGTTAGGTTTCCTCTCATTGGTGGTTCTGAGAGATGACAGCAGATGAAAAATGTTTTTTTGTTTTTTTTGTTTTTTTCAGAAAGCCCAAGCTGGAGAGGCAGAAAGAAAGAGTGAGACGGCGATTAAAACCAGAGACAGAGAAATGGGGAGAAAAGAATAAAAAGAAGCTCAGAGTTCCTCTGGGTTCAACATCGAGCTCCTCAAACTTCTGCAATTTTAAACTGAGAGAAGAAAAGACAGAAAAAACTGCCTGTGATCAGGAATTAGCCTCCTCCATCCCTCCAGGATCTCTGCTCCATCATCCTTTCTCCCATCATGCCTCACCTGACAGAACATTACAGATGCATTATGGGGTCTGAGGGAGGAGGGCGAGGGGACGCAGAGCTTCATGAATATTTGATAAAACATGAGACGACCAAACAGAGGTCGTCAGGAGAGGAGGAGGGTCATCAATATTACATCAGAGCGCCACATTGACTGCCTCGCTTCACTCTTTTATTTCTGCTCTTTGTTTCATGGAAATTTAGGAAAGTTTGAAGAGAAGAAAGAGTTTATTCTCAGTACACCTCTCCGCTGCTGGAAAAAGAAAAAAAAAGACAAAACTTTCCTCTGCAGGACTTCAGACTCCAGTACAGTTTTCCTGCATGGCTGTTTTTGCATGCAGGGTTTTGTGTTGTAGCTCCAAAAGTCATCAAATTAGAGTCAATTGTTTACTATAGTGTATAAAATTATCCTTTATTTGATCTATCATTTTTTTTAATTTTCCATGATGGTGGATTTTTTTTCTCTGTAAATGCAGATGGACTCAGCAGACAACACTGAAGTTATGAGCTGCAAAGATACTCAATAAGCAGAAGATGAGGGATGAAGCCTGTAGGGTTCAGATCTGTCACATAATTAAAGCTAACTAAGAATCAAAAGTGGGTTTCACTCATACAACCATGAATGTTTAGAAGACCTGCTATGAAGACTGAGATGGAGGTGGAAGAGTTGAAGATCATCCGTCAGAGAGAGCTCAGAGTCAAAGAAAGTGGAGATGGTTTGGATATGTGCAGAGGAGGAAGAGTGGATATACCGGAGCTGCCAGGCAGGAGGAGAGGAGGAAGACCTTAGAGGAGGTTCATGGATGTAGTGAAGGAGGTGTGACAGAGGAGGATGCCGGGATAAGAGGAGATGGCAGAAGATGACCCTGAAGGGAGCAGCTGAAAGAAGAAGAAAGATTTCCTGTTTGACGTGTAGAAACTCAGCTCCTTAACCCTTTAGAGCCGATCGGAGCGGGAACGCTCTGTTATGCGTAACTATTTTTAAATCC
>NW_005187480.1:158052-165778 GCF_000239375.1 Pundamilia nyererei | reverse complement strand
ATAAATACTACTTGATTAGTTTAGGCCCTGAAAAGAGCACCTAAACCACTCATGTTTAGGTGCTAACAACTACTCATTGTGGTTTTGGTGCTAAAGATTCATGTCACATTAGTTGAACTAATACATTTGGAATTGCGAAAAACACAAAACAGGATTTGTTCCTTATTAAAATTCTGACTGGGAACTCAGAAATTCCAAGTATGAAGTGCCAACATTTAATTTCAGCGTGAACATGTTTCGAAACAAATCATTACCAACCTTTCCTCATCTGGTCACAGTTAGGTTTCCTCTCATTGGTGGTTCTGAGAGATGACAGCAGATGAAAAATGTTTTTTTGTTTTTTTTGTTTTTTTCAGAAAGCCCAAGCTGGAGAGGCAGAAAGAAAGAGTGAGACGGCGATTAAAACCAGAGACAGAGAAATGGGGAGAAAAGAATAAAAAGAAGCTCAGAGTTCCTCTGGGTTCAACATCGAGCTCCTCAAACTTCTGCAATTTTAAACTGAGAGAAGAAAAGACAGAAAAAACTGCCTGTGATCAGGAATTAGCCTCCTCCATCCCTCCAGGATCTCTGCTCCATCATCCTTTCTCCCATCATGCCTCACCTGACAGAACATTACAGATGCATTATGGGGTCTGAGGGAGGAGGGCGAGGGGACGCAGAGCTTCATGAATATTTGATAAAACATGAGACGACCAAACAGAGGTCGTCAGGAGAGGAGGAGGGTCATCAATATTACATCAGAGCGCCACATTGACTGCCTCGCTTCACTCTTTTATTTCTGCTCTTTGTTTCATGGAAATTTAGGAAAGTTTGAAGAGAAGAAAGAGTTTATTCTCAGTACACCTCTCCGCTGCTGGAAAAAGAAAAAAAAAGACAAAACTTTCCTCTGCAGGACTTCAGACTCCAGTACAGTTTTCCTGCATGGCTGTTTTTGCATGCAGGGTTTTGTGTTGTAGCTCCAAAAGTCATCAAATTAGAGTCAATTGTTTACTATAGTGTATAAAATTATCCTTTATTTGATCTATCATTTTTTTTAATTTTCCATGATGGTGGATTTTTTTTCTCTGTAAATGCAGATGGACTCAGCAGACAACACTGAAGTTATGAGCTGCAAAGATACTCAATAAGCAGAAGATGAGGGATGAAGCCTGTAGGGTTCAGATCTGTCACATAATTAAAGCTAACTAAGAATCAAAAGTGGGTTTCACTCATACAACCATGAATGTTTAGAAGACCTGCTATGAAGACTGAGATGGAGGTGGAAGAGTTGAAGATCATCCGTCAGAGAGAGCTCAGAGTCAAAGAAAGTGGAGATGGTTTGGATATGTGCAGAGGAGGAAGAGTGGATATACCGGAGCTGCCAGGCAGGAGGAGAGGAGGAAGACCTTAGAGGAGGTTCATGGATGTAGTGAAGGAGGTGTGACAGAGGAGGATGCCGGGATAAGAGGAGATGGCAGAAGATGACCCTGAAGGGAGCAGCTGAAAGAAGAAGAAAGATTTCCTGTTTGACGTGTAGAAACTCAGCTCCTTAACTTTTAATACTCCATGTAAAAGTTCTGTTCTGTATGAAGATATATTTATTTTTTAAATCTGTGTGTTTTTATGTGCACTCGTTTCCCCTGATAAAATCCAACTGAAAATAAAGAAACCACTGCACTTCACAGTTGCTACAGTTCATTTTGTACCTGTTTGCAGTGTCGCTACCTTATTAAAAAGGTAAACCCACGACAGACTGACTATAAAAGTTGGACAGAGTACTGTGCTGTCAGCTATGTGTTTTTAAACAGGATGTGATGAACAAGGGTGGCTCTGACTGAGAAACTGAGCATGGCAGTGACCTTTTATTGACACTGTAGCTCGTCCCCGGCTTTATCGTCTTTTTTTACTCTAGTGATGTCAAAATTTACAAAATGAAAACTATTTTTTATTTAATAAGAGTTAAAAACAGCAACTGAGACCATAAAGTCATCACTAAAACATTCACTGAAAACATTAATCAAGTGGGCAGTAGGGTCATTTTCTCATAGACTTCTATAGAATCAGACTTCTTTGATCAGCGGGTGTGTCGCCCCCTGCTGGTCATTAAAAAAGTGCAGGTTCAGGACATTTTATTAATTTTGTGCTCGTTTTGTTGGTTATGTCTCGCTTTGACATGTTCTCCAGGCCTTTAAAATCAGCTGTAGTCTGAAGTATGTTTATACCTGTATTTTCCTTTGTAAATATTATGAGTTAAATGACACTGATATAAGAGCAGGTGGCATATTTTGATGCCTCTCATTATAAAATTATTAATAACCTTCCTGTCAGGTCAGCGCTGGCTCACCCTTGAGACTCACTGTGATTACAGTCGTCTTTGTGTTCGGAGCGTCTGTGGTCCTGCGGGACGAGCGGTGACGCTGGCGGATCTGCCGCCGTCCCGCAGAGTGTCACAGTGCAAAGGGGATGATGCTGAGCTTGTTTCACGCCGGCTCAAAGTGATGAAGACGTGACTTTGATCGCGGCCCTGTTGATGAAGATCAGACTAAATAATCAGGTTGTCGAACATGGAGGAAACATGAAGCCGTGAAGGAGATCGGAGAACGCAACTTTGAACCGTGAAAGCATAGAACTCACATCATTCATGAGGTGCAGCGACCTTTGACCTCCACCCAAGTGCAGCGTCTTTAACTTTTTGAGTATGAGATGTACATTTTTTGAGAGTTTAAAAAATTTGTTATTGGGTTTGTTATAGGAAGCTCATGACAAACACTTTAAATCCAGAAAGTCCACCTTAATCCGTGTTAAGGTGGACTGATTGTTAAAAGTTGAAGCTTTGATGCAAGTTTTCATAGGGCTCATTCATTCTGTTATCTGGTATTAAAATAAAACTAACTACACTTATCAAACAGAGGGATAAGGAAACAGCTCCATCACTCCTTTGTGACCTCCTGGAGGGCTGCAGACCTCAGTTTGGATCCCTTTGCTGGGCTCTCTGAGGCCTGATGGGTCCCAGAGGATGGATTCAGTGTAATAGTCCTCCTGAATGTAGCAGGGTTATTTAAATTGCTAATTATGATGGAACAAATAAATAAAACATGACCTTAGCGTGTTTTTATGCCGCACTGTAAAAACTTTGGGCGACAGTAAATCTGTTCGCTGATGACTCGCCTGTTGTCGGGTAGAAGCTGCTGCTGCTGGGTAAATGTCACTGTGTTTAAACAGCAGAGAATCCACTTACATTTGTATTTAATTCTGCTTTTATGTTTTGATGCAATATCATTTTTATCATGTTACACTTTACATATCAGCACTGTTGTTCAGTATAGCGCCTCAGTGCTTAATAGCTGACATTTCAACTATGATTTTCAGTTCTTTCTTTGCCTTACATCAGGTTTTGGTTCATTATCTATATGAAAAATGCTGTTTTAGCTCCTCCCTCCTCTCAATCAACTTCCTTCTGATTGGTTGCCCTTCTGAAACAGATTGTTTAAACATCAGGTGGGTGGGGCTTCTGTGCCTGACATCACTGATGGCATCATACAGATCCAACAGTTGGAAGCCTTCAGCCTTCAGACTTCACTGTTTCACTGTTTGTTTATTTTGGCTCTGCGTGATGTCATAGAGGGATTGTTTACTAAATATTGAGCTAGAAACGAGCCCTGTTCTGACTCCATTAGCTGCTTGTGAACAGCTTCTTTAGTGGTTTTGCTGAGCACAGTGGGATTGGAGATTCTTCTGTAGCAGCTAATAAGAGACCTCTCTAAGAGGGCCTCCTTCGATGGTGGTTTAAAGCTAGCAGATTAAAGTGAGGTATGACATTTAACAGAGTGTAGAGAGGCAGTTACAATTGTTAAAATCTTCTTAGATTAACAGTTAGAAGTGCTTTTAAAAAAGGATGGAAAGGTGGGGTCAAGGGAGGTGTGGGAGGAGCATGACTGCCTCGATAGTCATATTTTTGTTGCAAAATCATCGCACCTGCCAAGTTGAAATAAAATCACCTGGTCCTGCATTTACAAACTTTCAGAGAACTTGTAGCTTACCCTAAAAATATCAACAAGCACTCCCAGCTCAAAGCTCTGCCCACATGGGAAGCATTCAGCAGACATGTCAGTGACTCTCTGTGGTCTCTGGTCATCACCTCGCTGCTGGTTGCTTCTTGTGTGGACGCCCCTTCACAGTGGTTTAAAAAGACTAGAATCCAGTGTGGCTGAACCTGTCATTGAGTATGATATGACATTAAAATCAGCGGAGACCTGCATGCACAATCCGACTCCTTTCTACAGTAATGGAATCAATGAAAACAGAAAACAATCAAAGTTAGGCTGCAAATGTAGTTACTGCAGTCAAGAAACAGTCGCCATCTCTCCATTGTTTCTTAACCCACCTTGAATATCTTCGCCTTGTTCAGTCAGTTTGTTTTTATTGGTTCTCTTGGATGTCATGATTGGATCCCCTGGAGCTTAAAGGTGAAGATTAACAGGATGTTATGTCATGTAATTTCAGGTCTCTGCTCCTTACGAAGCTCATAAACGACCTTTAAGCGATAAGAACTCCTCAGATGACTTCTGATTAACATTTATTTTTACCGTGATTTAACTTTCAGGGTGAGTTCTTAGAGCACAAGGGTTGTTTGTAAGTTTGTCTAAAGTCTATTATGGTTAATTACATTTCTTAAATCAGCTTTCTGAGGAAACCCGGTTGAACTAGCAGCGTGATCTCGTGCGGTATAACAGCACAAACTACACTGGACAGGTGCTGATGTTTTAACATGTAGTAGAGGTCCAAACATTAACGAGATTATTGCAAAAACGGGATGAATGCATGTGTCTTTGTTTTAACACGGGTCACAGTGCAGCATGATTTTTAAATTAGTTTCAGGCCATTTATTTTTATTTATTGTGAATTCTGACACATATGTTGCATGGTGAACCTAAATATGGGCCTGAAAGTTGTAGGTTGGGGGGGGGGGTATTTTCTTCCAATTAGTTAGAAGCTCGTATAAAACAATTCTTAAACTCTTAACAAGGATGTCCAGGCAAAGTTATTGAAGTAGCACTTTCATTTTGTTTGCTGGCTTGCTTTTGTAATAGCTAAACTACACTAATTTATTTTTATAAAATATGGATCATTGAACAGTGTTTTATGGTTTTCGGAGCAGTTTAAAAACTCGCCTCCATGTTCAGGAGCCACTTTAGCTCGAGCTGTTGTTACACAAATGCAGATTAACTTCACTGATGAATATTTTACTTTAATTTCACTTAGCAGGATTGTGTTTGAGAGAAGTGATGTGAGCTGCTCCTCCATTTTAATGACAAAACACTTGATTTAAACATTAATGCCGCTGCAGATGTATATCCAGAGGAGGGAAATGGGGCAGAAACCTGAAGGAGAGGATCTCATCAGGTTTGGACAGTAAGTGCTCCGACGAACAAAACAGCCATGCATAATGTAGAAACATCCATTTGTCATCTCTGAGTGTGACAGGGAGCAGAAACAAAGATCACCTCATTACTGTCATTATCACAGAATAAAAATCTAAAGGGAGGTTTGGAGAGGGCACAACATGGTCCCACAGTCAGCTTTAATTTTGGAGGGATTGTTCCTTTAAAAGCACCTGCTGTCAGATATGACTCCCACTAACAGAGAAGCAGGATCTTAATTATCCCCTCAGGACCAAATGTTGGACCCCATCAGCTGATTAACCCCTTAGCAGTCGGACGTACCGCCCACGGGACATTGGATGGTTTAGGGGACTAATTGGACTGCTAAGGGGTTAAAGACACAAACTTCTTGTAATCAGTCAATGGACGAGTGTCTACTGGATATTTTTATCTCTTTCCATGTATGAGGCTGACTGTGGAGATTTTTCAGCTTCTTTTCTTTTACATTATAAATAAATTAAACTTCAAGTAAGCGTAAGCCTTCACTGTGGGCTCCAACATTTTCCCCTTGAATAACAGCTGAATACATCATTACACACCAAAAATAACATAAAACACTTAGAAAAGCTAAACGCTGTAATAATCACTTTATTTCAGTCAGAAAAAACAGCTTCAAGCTTTAAAACACATTAGGCTGGCAAACACCAAGCAGATGTAGCTTTAGCTCGGTAAGCTGCCTACACTGGCTAACAGCTCATTTAAGCACAACTGTTTACCTCCAGTTAGCGTTCAGTTGAAGAGAAGGACAAATATATACTTAGCTGTTGTATAATTAGAAAAAAAAAAGTTTTATCCCTGTTTACTTTATTTAAAGAATGCAAGAATATTACATAAAAAACTACTAACTATTATATTATATTATATTATATTATATTATATTATATTATATTATATTCTTTAAAAAAATACTTTCATTTGCTGAAACCGATAATGACTTAAGAAGACGAGGCTCCTGTAGAAAGGTACCTCAGAGTACTTTGCTATCAAAATTGGAATTAAAGTTCATTACAGTGTGTACTTAATTAAAGCTCTTTGTATAAATTTCCAGCAGCTGAAAGATGGCTGTTTGTCATGCTTCCACCTGGTGACAATAAACAGTTACAACATGTAACTGATGGGCTGACGGCTCTGCATGGAACCAACACACAACTAAACTACACCCGCAGCACTGCTGCACAGTGATATATATATACACAGGAAAGGATTTGTATCAAAGGAAGAATTTTTATAATAATAATAATAATAATCGTTGAAATTGTATGTGCTATCATTAAAATTATTACAGCTATTATGACTAGTATCAATACTGTTTATCTCATCACCATTTCCATGAATGAAGAATTTCTTGATGTATCATTTATGTATAAATGCATATGTAGACTGGTATTAATTTAGCAGTAATGCATCCTGAAAACCTGAATATATTAAAGACAGATTTTTCCCTTTGTTTGAATGTTTGAATGCAAAGTTTTGTGACTGAAATGTTTTAAATACTGCATGTTTTATGTTACATTTACAAATTGTTACAAATTTTACAAATTACAAATTGTTCCGATTTTGTCGATTTTATCAGCAGCGCTGATAAATGGACTGATTGTGAAATTTATTGAGGTTGTGTATGAATTTATTGCGTAGTTCAGACACAAAAAGAAGAGTATTTTACTGAGTTATTTGAAACAGTACAAATACTTATGGTACTTGCAGTACACATTCTGCTGTACTCACAGCTCTGATAGCGGCCTCAGTGATGTACAACATGTGGTCTGTGGCTCCACCTGCTGTATGACTCATACTAATAATAACAAGTTTACTTTTATTTCAGCAATTTTTCAGTGAGAAGTTTTTGTTTTTATTGTGTTTCACCTTCATTTGTTTCAGCTGAAACATAATTTACTGTCATATTTTTAATGTACGGTATATGTTGCTGAATAAAGTGTCCTTATTCTTATGATATTTGTGTCTTTAACAGTAAATTTTCTATTTTTGATTTTAAGGCAACAAAAATGAGACAGGCTCAGTTTCTTCTTTCTTTCTCTCCTTTTTACGATTCTTCCTTTTTTTTGTAAGTGTTATAATTTTCATGTATTTCTTCTTCTGGTTTGAAATCTTGAAGTGAAAGTGAAGTGAAATCTAGATTTGTCTTGGATCATTACAATACACACACATATATATATTATTATATATTATATATTTTATTAATTCAATGTATTTAAACCAGTTATGTTATTCTGTTGTTACTATATTTATTGTATTACGTTTTTGTTTATATTTTATTTTCATTTTGATATTTTATCTTGTTAACCTTT
>NW_005187480.1:132058-157786 GCF_000239375.1 Pundamilia nyererei | reverse complement strand
TTTTTTTATCCTTTCTGTGAATAAATGTTTTTGTTATTAGTTAAATTTGTTATATTTAGTGCGAGCGTCATATGTAAAGTATATCGTGTTTTTATTTTTTTTACTGTCTGCTCTGAATCTGAATGTTGTCTTCTTCATCTGCCTCAGCTTTCCAAAAATCCACACAGGGAGGAGGAGGAGAGGTAAACGTTTAACAAGCACACCGAAGTCTTAGATCGCCACCTTGTGGTTACACACAACAACACAACACAAAAATTACTGCAAATGAACTTCTCTAACATAATTCCACAAATTTATCCCAAAACATTTCATTTATCTATCAGATGAGCACCAGTAGGAGAAAAAGCAAGTTAAGATTTTAAGTTTGGAGGACAGAAATTGAAACTAAACAAATTAATTAAATGAACTAAAAAACAAAACAAAAACAAAGTACATTAAAAGTACTTAAAAGCAAAATGCTGAATCACTTTGGGTAGATTTGATAATATACATCATATATGATCATATACACTTTTACTGTATATAAACAGTAAACACAAGCCATAAGAATATAAAAGAATAAGTCCCTCTAACAAATAAAGTAGCTCAACACATAAAATTACAACAAATTAAGCGTTCACTTTAGTAAAATATAGCAGGTCAGTAAAACACTGAGTGAAAAGGTCAGTAAAATACAATAAATATATTTCTATAGACCAGTGCTTCTCAAACAGAGGCCAAGTGGGGCAATCAAAACATGATTTGCATCCACTAAAATTAGTTTTCTGATACTATTCAGCTTCCTTGTTTTTCATTATTTTTTAAAATAGTTAATTCAGACATTATGTGTGACATGTGTGAAAATGTTGATAAGCTATAAAGTAACTTTAGTTATTTTGATTAATTAGCATTTATTTACATCCATATTCTCTAATATTTTTATTATATACATTTTATTTAATTTCCATTAATTTTATCTCAAATGATTGTTTTGTTATTTTTATTATTTTAGTACATACATTTTTGAATGGACTGTATTTTATTACTTACATTTTTTACATCATGTCATTTTACATTTAATCTATAAATATGTCTTAATTTTATTCATTATTTACTTTTATCATTTGTTACTTTTATCTCTGAAAATATTGTATTGTATTAATTTAGATTGTACTTTAAATTAATATAATATTCAATATATATATATAATATATTACTAACCTAATATATTTTTTATGAATTTTAAATGTATGTATATATTATGCATTATTTTCATGTTTATTAATGTTTTCTTTAATAAATAATTTCAAGTGTAATATATTAATATATTAGCTTATTTTATATTTTAATAATAAATGTGTTTTCCTCCAAAAAATTTTTTATTTTGGTTTAATTTAATTTGACAAAATTTTTAATTGGTCTATTTTGTTTCAACTTGTTTTTCCCCACCAGCAGAGGGCGAGAATGCGTCGATGTACAGACCCCTGTAAACCGAAGAAGAAGAAGAAGAAGAAGAAGAAGACGACGACGACGACGACGAAACAGCTAGGTTGCTTGCGGCTTTCAATCGTCGACTTTCTGCATCTGTTTTCGTGGAAAACGAAGCCAGTGGCAGGTCCAAGGTCCACGAGTTGTTTTTTTTGCCTGGAGCTGCGTGGATCACCTGAGAGGGTGCAGCGGTGATTTGAGGTGAGCCGCTGATTTTATTTCCTCCTCTACGTTTAGCCGCTAGCTAACTGTTAGCGGAGTTGTTTTCTACACAGGTTAGAAATTAGACGGGTTTTTTGGTTCGGTTTTGTTCGACGATGTTTCTGATTGAAACTCGGCATTTTCTTAGATCACACTTTCAGTTCGACCACAATGAAACCACTGCGCGCTGAATTTCCTAGAAGCCTCTTTCTCTGAACGTTCAACACATCTCTGATCAGAGAGGATTAATTCGGGTTACACCAATCCTGCACAAACCCTGCTCTACATTAATGAAAATTACATGCATTTTTCCCGCTCCATGGCCAACATTTTCTATGTTTCTGTGTCGCGTTATAGTCCCACCTGTAAAACACAGTCTACCTGCGTCAGTGTCTCTATATTTAAACTTAATACCAGCTGGTTAAACTGATACTCCCCCCCCCCCCAAAAAAAAAATAAATAAATAAATAAATAACAAAACAAAACACTGATAATAAAAGATGGTCAAAAGAATATGGTAGGCAGAGGAGAAACTGATGCTGCATGAGGAAGTCAGGAGTGGTTGAGGAGTGAAGGTATAAGGGCAGGATATAAATGAGGACAGCGAGATGGTTTCAAGGTGGGATTGCATCAGGGATCTGCTCTGAGCTCCTTCGTGTTTGGACAGGCTGACAGATGAGTTCAGGGAGGAGTCTCTGTTTACGTTAATGTTTACTGACGACACTGTGATCTCTAGCAAAAGTGTGGAGAGGTGAATATATGGTCTGGTGAGAAGAGCAATGAAAGTCAGTAGAAGCAAGACAGAATATATGTGTGAATGAGAGGTGGGGAGGTGGACATGTGAAGAGCAGAGAGAGTAAAAGTTTAGATAGGTTTGAATATCTGGTATCATGGACATTTGCAGAGGACGGAGAGTGGATGTATCGGAGCTGCGAGGCAGGAAGAAAAGAGGAAGACGTCAGAAGATGTTCATGGATTTAATGAAGGAGGACATGGTCTGGTGTGACAGAGGAGGGTGTTGGGATAGGAGAAGATGATGGCAGATAATCTGTTGTACAGACCTCTAAAGCTAGCAGTTTAAAGAAGAACTGTGTTTATTTTTATTAATTTCTTCTTTATTTTATTGAAGCTTAAACTAACAGCATTTAGGGATCAGCAGGATATTCTTATCACTTTTCTGGTTTTCTATAATGTTACGTAGGGCTGTGCGATATGACCAAAATCTCATAACCTGATATAAGACATCTATCGTCCCGATAACGATACAAATCACAAAATTTAAAATTTTCTGTAAATTCTGTGAATCTCGGGCAGCTCGACCTGCGTGAAGCGTTTCTAGTACCTGGAGTCGAGTGTTTTAACTGATGCATGAAACGATGCATTTTTAGACACAAGTTGTAACGGCCGCCGTTTGCTCTGTGAGTATTTATTACACAACGTGCTGCGGGGAAAAGCCTGTTCTAACGTTTGAGTCCAAGGTTTATTTTTTAGCACCTGGCGGCTCTTTTTGGCTTCTCATCAGTAAATACTCTGCATACTCTTTCACGTGATTCGGTTTATTTTGAAAAGTCTCAACAGGATCTTGAGCTTTATTGTGAAAGGTTTATGTGCAAAGTAAACCAGCGGACACGCGATGGTTTTACCGTCGTTAACAAGGCATAAAGCAGGCGCTTGTCCGTCTGTAGTGTGGTTATATTAAATATAAGAGAAAGAGAGAACTTTAAGAAATTAATATAGCCACTACAGTGACCATCAAAACGATGAAAAAAATATTGCCGAAACAAACAATAGCATAAAATGAAAGATAGACGTTTTTATATCGTCATCCGATATACATCGTTATATGAACAGCCGTAATTTTACGTTAACTGTGTACAACTATGGTTAAAAAGAAAAGTACACCTGCTTCAAATTCAAAGGTTTTCAGTATCAGGATGTAATGAAAATCATCTGATTCTTAGCAGGCCTTAAAATCATTTAAATACAACCTCAGATGAACAGCAACAGATGACATATTACATGTGTCATTATTTATTTCACAAAAACCAAGACAGAAGCAGAGTGTGAAAAACAAAGTTCATCCTTACGGCTTACATGGGAATGAAGAGGGTAAGTAGCAGCCGGGTGCTGGTAATCAAACGCATTGATTAGTTGATCTTCATCGAAGCGGAATTATGGTGGTCTGGATTACTCAGGTGTGTTAACAGAACAATCTTCCCAGGAGGGGACATCCCAGCAAATTCACCCGAGCTCAGCCCGTGCAATGATCAACTACAAGAAAACCCAAGAGCTCCGTGTCAGACTACAGGCCTCAGTTAGCATGTTAAAGTTCATGACAGCACAATTAGAATAACAGGTGTGGCTTGTTTGGAAGGTTTTCCAGGAGAAAGCCTCTTCTCTCTGAGAAGAACATGGCAGCACAACATAGGTTTGCAAAGCACAATCGCCTCAAACGAGCTGTCGGCACGGTGGTGGAAGGTTCATGTTTTGGGTACCTTGCAGTCCCTGAGTGAACAGTGAACTCTTTTCTCTACTAAAGTATTCTTGAGTCAAACGTGAGACCACCTGTCCCACAGCTAAAGCTCAGCTGATGTTCAGTTGTCCAGCAGGACGGTGATCCAAAGCACAGAAGCAAATCTCCACCAGTGGCTGAAAAAGAAAATAATCTCAATGCTGCAATGGTCCAGACCTCAGCCTGACTGAGATGCTGTGGGTGGGACATTCACAGAGCTGTGCATGAGTGATTGCTGCAAACCTCAATGAACTGAAGCAAGAAGAGTTTGACTAGAACTCCTCCACTGCGATAACTCAGTTATTGCTGCTGGGTTTGTCGTTTTTCACCCGCTGCTTCTGCATGTCCTCATACTTAAAACCTTACATCTGACAGAGGGTGTACTTCATCTTTCACCAAAACTGTATCAGGATGAACACTTTTTATGTTTTTGTTTACATTATCAGCAATTTCCTATCATAAAGTAGCCGAGGCAGACGTGACACAATCTAGAAAATAATGTTTTTTTCCTTCTTCACTTCCTGAGCACGTGGTGTTCACTCTTAAGTGTTTTCTCTCAGGGCAACTCGTCCTCCACCTTCACATCACCTTTTACGTCTTCTGTCTTCCCTGACACCTTCTGTCTGCAGGAAACGCCCAGAGCGTTTCTCCACAGCTCGCCATCATGTCTCAGAATTACCCGTACAGAAAGCCGCCGCCTGACACCGACCTCAGAACTGATCCCGGGCCTTACAGATCTGTGGACTACCGCCACTCCTCAGCGGACCGTGACTTTTACAGGCAGCCACAAGACTCCTTCTCTGTCTCCTCCTCCTGCCCGTCCTCGTCCAGGGGCTCTGGAGTGCTGCAGTCATCGCAGGACAATGTTCTGAGCATCCTGAGCAGCTGCGGTCTGGAGCCCAGTGATCTGGCGCTGCTAGCTGAGCTGCCCGAAGACGTCCTCACTATTGAGTCTCTGCCACACATCCTCAGACAGATCAAATGCAAGAAAGGGACCGTCAAACCTTTCCCTCCCCGGGCTCCGTCTCCCTCCTCCTCTTCCTCCTACCCTCCCAGCTCCTCCTCCTCTAGAGACTGGGACCAGCTCCATCGCACGTCGGTCCAGTACCCGCTGGACCACCTGCCACCACCACCTCCTCCCTCGGAGCAGCTCATGGATCGCTGGAATAATCCGATTACCGTGAGCTCCGGCCGAGCAGAGCTGCCACCATCGTCATCCTTATCATCGTCGTCGTTGGGGTACACGGTGGACTTCCACCGCAGGCAGGGCCCCTCTGATTATGGTAAGGCTGGTCCAGTTCCTTCTTACAGCCCGGCGAGGCGAGGAGATAGAGCGCCGTCATCTCGATTCTCTGAGGCTGGACCAGCTGATTACAGGTCATCAGCGCTGGTGACGGCTTCTCCTCTTCCTAGCGAGCACCAGTCCAAACCTCTGGCAAGCCGCCGTGACACGTCCTCCACGAGGAGCAGTCAGTCCTCGCCCTCAATGCCTACACGGAAAGAAGCTCTGGATTTCCACGGGAAGGTCCCGCCGTCGTTCCCGTACTCGTGCTCGCTGTGTGATATCACTGTACTGTCGCAGAAGGTAAGTGCACCTGTCCTCGAATCTCTCTCTGCAGTCTGTGTGGGTGGTGTGAGGGTCTACATTCAGCCACAAAGGATGATGGGAGCTGCACGTGTCCTATGAGACCGGAGTGCCACAAAGAGAGATGGTAACGGGTTTACTTCCTGTTGTTTTTAGGTTTGGATTCAGCACGTGACCGGCAGGCACCATGCAGATGGACAGCTCAGCCTCCTGCAGCAGTGAGTTTACTTCACATCAACGGCAAGTTTCTCCATCTACTGCTTGCAGGGTTTAATAACGCTCTCCCATCTCCTCCACAGGTTTCCTAACTGGGACTGCCGCATGCAGACGGTCCGAAGGTCAGTGACCGAAACCACATCATCGTTCTCACGCCTCTGAACAGAGATCTGAATTTTATCAAAGTGGAAAACTTTGGCATGTCTCAAAGATGAAATGTTGTTTTTTTGATGTGAATAAATAATCAGCGAGCCAAAAAAAACATGGATCAACTGAACAACGTGGATGTTAATGAACCCTGAAAAACGTCGACCAATTTACAAGGATATGACATATAATTTAACCAAAGCGCCACATTTCAACAAACGACTGTAAAAATATTTTTTAGTAAGTTTCCCATTTTTAAATTGCTCGATCTTTTAAAACTACTTCAGCCTGAAATATAAATGTCAAGTATCAATGATATAGTTCTTTAAAGAATAGGGACCCCAGCTGAGGTGGAGCAGAGGCTGCAAATGGACAGACTGGTTATTGCGTGTAAGCTTCCCACGTGGCACTGCTGGCTCTTCTCCTTCTGTTCGTGCAAAACTCACACCGCCCTTACGCATGCTGAGGAGAGGGGCTTGCAGCAGCAGCCAGCAGATTTGAATTGATTAACTTTTTGACTTGTGACCACCGAATTACTGTGTCCATGCTTTGAATAGTAAAAAGTAGTGCCATCTGGCGGACAAATAAAATAAAAATTTCAAATTGAAGGTGAGTGATCCAACATTAAAGAAATGCTTTGGTTGATGTCAAGATAAATGTGGGATCAGTGATTTTCAATTGAGCATTTTTTGGCTCCAGGATGAAATGTGGCCATTTTTGTGTAGCTTAGCTATTTTAAACTAATTTAAGGAACTGAGAGAACAATTCTAAAATTAAAAAAAAGAAAGAATGGCAAATATGAGCGATGTTCATTCAGCACAGCCAACTAAGTCTGGGAAAAAAATTAATAAAAAGCTGTGACCCTGCCAAAAATCAATCAATCTTTTATTTTTCTAATAATTGAAGGACGGGTTTTTGGTCCAGATGTTAGCGGTCCTGATATTGATCCAAAGCTGCTGTGATCAGCTTTTTTTTTTTTAATTTTTTTTTTTATTGATAAGATGTTTGCTTTTCATTCAGTGGCTCTGTTTTTAATTTGTTTGATCGTCCTCTTTTTGTCATTTTTAGGGACGATAAATCTGAGAAGAAGAAAGATGGAGGAAAAGGCGCCCCGGCAGCTAGTCAAAGTAAGTCTGCCTCACTCGGCTGTGCCTTTGTGTTTACACGTTTAGGTTTTTCTGCTTAAACTTGTTCTTTCTGTTCGGCAGCATCGCAGTCGAATAGCAAGTGGAAGCAGAAGAAGGTAAAGAAGGTAGAGACGTGTGTCTAAGATCTCGATGAGGTTCGCTTTAGCCCCTCCTGAATCAGCTGAAAGTCTTTGTGTTTGTTTCCTGTCAGAATTTGGAGAAAGGGAAGGTAGTGTGCATCAAGTTTCCGTCTCAGTCTGTCGATGAGAAATACCTCAGGAAGCTTGCAGAACCGTTCGGGAAGATCATCAAGGTCATCATGTTTCCGTCTCTGGTGAGTCTGCGAGGTTCTTCATCATCACACCGATGATATTTGCATGTTCGTTCATTTAAAGACGAGCAGCAGCTTTCTTTCTCTCTTTTGCACATGAGCGTTATTAAAGTGGGTTTAAACCCTGCAGGGCTTCGTGGAGATGGGCTCGGTTGATCAGGCCAAAGACTTGGTGAAGTTTCACAGCAATTATCCTCCAACTGTGAACGGAGAGCAGCTCGTGTTCAGCGTCTCCAGCGCCTTCAACTTTCTCCAGGTAGAAGAGAAACACTTCCAGTGTCCAGTTTTTCCTGCATACGAAAAGTACAGAAAGTCCCAGTGTCAAACGTTTGGTTATTACTGAGAAAAATATCTCAGTCTGGAAAAGCTCCCGTCTCACAAACACAGCGAGAGGTGTCAACATTTATTTTTATTTTTTTACATGCAGGGAATTCCCTGATTGCAGGCAGGTGGGGCTTCTGTGTTACAGCCGGGCCATATGAGAGTATTCCCTCTTTGTGACGTTGTACAGTTCAGTATTTAGAAAAACGTCTGTTTTCATTGTTGATAAAGTCTCTTCACACTTTGATGTCTCCTCAGAGCTCCCGGGTGGTGAGTTTCACGCCCGCTCCGTCGGGAGAAGACGGAAAATCCGACCTGATCAATATCATCAAACGCTTCGGCCCGCCGCTCTACACCCTGTTCCTGCCGTCAATGGTGAGGCTCAGCCCATTTAAAAAACTATACCGGAGAGGAAGACAGTTTCTTTGTTTTTCTTAAATAATCACTTTAAAAGACTTTAGAAAACACATACAAGGTGTTGTTTTCAGGTGTTCGTTGAGATGAAGAACGCCCCTGATGCTCAGAAGCTGGTGGATTATTATCTGTCCAACACTCTGAGGATCAACAGTGACTTGATTTGTGTCTCCTTCTCTGGAGAGTACAAGACTCTCATGTGAGTACGACCGACCCGATAGGAAGGTAACTGGCGGATTATCATCCAGGGGTGATCAGTGATAATGGTCCTGCTTTTGTCTGGTCTGTCCTGTAGGCGGGTTTCAAAAGCCAAGAGGTACGAAGAAGAAAACGAAAGTACAAAGAAGAGTACCACCAAGAGGACAAGGAGCTCAAGCCGAGACAGAACGACAGAAAATAAGAAAAGAAGGTCCAGATCCAGAGACAAGGCCAGAAAAGAGGAACGGACCAGAACAAGGTCCAGGTCCAGGGATAAATCTAAAGAAAAATCCAGCAGAGATGCCAAAACTAGATCTAGGTCCAAAGACAAGTTGGATAGAAAAAGGAAGAGCAGAACCCGGTCCAGGTCCAGAGATAAGTCCACTAGTGAGAAGCGGACCAGGACCAGGTCTAAGTCAGGGTCCAGAGAAAAAACAAAAGAAAAATCCAACAAGGAAAGCAAGAAAGGGTCCCAAGCGAAGAAGCCAGACGAATCGAGAGAAAAATCCAACAGAGACCAGAAGACCAGGTCCGCATCCAGAGACAAGTCCAGCAGAGAGACAAAAACCAAGTCTACAACCCAAGAAAAGTCAAGCAAAGAAAGAAAAAGCAGGAGCAAATCTAGATCCGTGGAAAAATCCAGCAGAGATAAGAAATCCAGGTCTAGAGAGAGATCCAGCAACAAGTCCTCCAGACGGGACGGAGAAAAGACGGCAGAACCAGAGAAACCAGGTAAGAAAACGCAACACGATGCCAGGACCAGTCGCTCCAGACAGGCTGGTGTGAAATCTTCTTTTCTACACAGATGCAGAGTCCACATCCAAAGGACGACCGTCTCCTCTCGAAGACTCCAAACCTGAAGTTTCAAACACAGAAGAAGTGGAGGGGGAGGCAGCGTGAGTTCCTCATGTTGCTGTTTTTTGTCTTAGGTTTTTTTTTTTGTTTGCAGAAAAGCCTCTGCAAGTGAAACTAGAACAGTCTTAACTAAAGATGCCACTTCAGGTTGCCTGGAGAGGAGAGCGACATCGAGGGGATGGAGGTGATTGCTGAGGATGGAGAGAATCTGGCAGATGACGATGAGGAGGCTCTGCAAGAGGAAGAGAAAAAAGAGAGTCCTAAAGAGAGAGCACCTGAAAAAGGTAGAAAATGAGAGCTGAGCTTTCACAGCAAAGCTGGCTTTAAAGGAAAACAAAGGAAATGCTTGACTTTGTTAAAAAAAAACCTCCCTTATAGATGAAGTAAAGGAGGTGATAGGTGGAGAGCCTGGCAATGAGGAGAAACCTGCGTCGGAGAAGGAGATAAAGAAGGAAGAGAAGGAGGAAGTAGAGGAGTCAAAGGAAGCAACAGAGACTCCTCTACAGGAGGATTTGGTAAAGACTTTTAGATGAACATGTTAGTGTGGACATATTTTAAGCTTTAAAGTGGAAAAAAGGGATTCAGTTGGAGCGATGTGCTTTTTCAGGAGGACTTCCCTGTAGACCTGGAAAACTGCATCACTCTGGATGAACTGGAAGAAGATGACTCTGACGACCAAGGTATACCTGGAAGTCTTGTGATGCTGAACACAAAACATATTGTTGTACCAGCACGTTTGGTTGACTTTTAAAGCTCACTGTTCAGTTTCTGATATTCTTCCTGTTTGATTTTGTTGCAGGTGGAGAATCAGCAGATGAGCCCAAGGTAAGTGTTACCTTTAATATAACGGCTGAGTTTTTGTCCGATATGTTGCTGATTTAACAGTTTGTTCTTTCTTTGCTTGTAGTCAACATCGAAATCCAGCAGGGTTTTTTACTTCGGCCACCTGCCACCTAATTACGCCCTCTTTGACTTCTTCCAACTGCTGCGAAATTTTGGGAAGGTGGTGCGCTATTACCTGATTGGCAATCGACGAGAGGTCAGTAAGAAAATGAGATGAGATTTAAAAAAATAATTTTTTAGCTTTTTAAAATTTAAATACCGATTATAAATACATGGTACAAAGGGAATATCTTTGTAAATGAAAATCAAATTTGATACAGTTATGAGCCTGAATACAAACTGCATAAAGGATACATTGATCATATACGTCATTCATCACAGTCATTTTCATGACCTCTGTCAGCTGATAGAGGAATCCAAACTGTGCTGATTCAGCCCAGCAATAGGAATGATGATAATCCCTGTGCATCATCAGGCTCCTCCATCCTATTGGATAAAAATAATAATAATATGGAAATTGATTGGCCAGCCAAGTTGGCTTGAGGCATCTTACATTGCTGTGTTTGTGTATGTTGGCTTTGGTATTTGCTACTAGCAGTAAGAGTTATAGTAATTGCGTTGATCCTGTTTATGTTGTGACCCTTAGAGTTCAGAGTTGAGTGGATTCTTTACCTTTGGGACCATTTTCAGACTCTTTTTGTGTTTCAGGGTTTCATTGAGATGTCGAGTTCTTCAGCGGCCCTGAAAGCTGTTGAAGAGCTCGTCAGCAAACCAGCCATCCACAACTGCCCCAAACTCAAAGCCCGCATCTCCACCAAATACTACAGACTTGACAACGGGTCCGAAACCGCCTCTTCACTCTTCCTAATTTCTTTTCTGTGAACTTTTAATCATGAAATTCATACTTTACCCCTTTCTTGCAGATGGGTTGTTCACTCGGACGGCAGCAATGACAAGGACAGTCGAGGCAGGAAGCGCGAGAAACGAAGCAAATCCAAGACCTCAGACCAGGACGAGACCGACAGGAGGTCTAAAGGGAGGAAGGAGTCCCCGAAGAAGACATCAGAGAAATCAGGCAAAAAGACTCCAGAAAAAGATTCTGGGTCAAAAAAGCCTCCAGAGAAAGACTCATCAGGGAAAAAGACCCCAAAGAAAGAGTCCACATCCAAAACGTCTCCAGAAAAGGATGCCAAAAACATCTTGGAAACGAAATCCACTGGGAAAAAGACTCCACCGAAAGATTTGCCATCTAAAAAAACTTCAGGTAAGGATTCTACAACAAAAAAGACTCCAGCGAAAAAGCCCGCATCCAGAAAGACTCTGGAAAACAAGTCTACATTCAGAGAAACTTCAGAAGAAGAGTCCAAAAAGTCTCCAAAGAGGGAATCGTTGGACAAAGAGCCTCCAGAAAAGGTCCTTAAAAACGGCCCGGAGAAGGAATCCGCAGGGAGAAAGACTCCTGAGAAAGGGTCATCGTGTGCAGAGATTCCAGACAGCGAGACGCTGGAACCAAAAGGAGCTCCTGACAATAATTCAGTGCCTCAGACAACTGTGAAGAAAGAACTAAAGAAAGAAAATACTCAACAAAATGAGGAACCAGCAGCTGATAAAGCGCCATCTGAAAAAGATTATATCAAAAAGGAAACACCACGCACATTCAAGCAGGAGGAGGAGGAAACACCAATAGACGTTTGTATGGAAGCAGGACCAAATGTGAAAGATGCAGAGAGTCCAGATCCACCAGTCTCCTCTACAGAGCCCTCAAAACCACCACCTGAACAGGTATAACTGAAAGCGAAGGTGCTGTGATCCCAGCTCAACAGAAATATTAGTTTCCCCAGGATAACATCAAAGTCTTAAATGCTATTTCACATAGTTTCAAAACGCCAAAACAAAACGGCCTTTTTAGAAACAAAATTTCTAAAAAGACTTTGACAGATCTCAAATGTTGAATCAGCTGTTAAAATAGCTCCATTCATTTTATCTGCAGTTCAGTCTTAAATATGTAGTTTTGTTCAAATTGCCTCAGCCATGAAATATTTCTTATTAAAATTACCTGTGCGATGAATAGACTTTAAATGTAAATATATTGCACAGCAGTTAAAAACACAGTTAATGATGGAAAAAGATTTTTGGCCATAAATAAATGAAAATCTGCCCTGAAGTGCAGGATTAAAGCTCATGACTGATTTGTTACTTTCAGGAGGCGAAGCCCCAGTTTGAACCTGCAGAGGGCGCTGCTGAACCTCAGAAACCCACCAAACCTGTTGGTAAGAAAGCCTGAGCTTATTTGAAATCCCATTTAGTTAGTTTAGTTTGTTGCTTCCTGTTGCATAATAAGGAAGTTTAAACACGTGCAGCAGTGCATTCACTGCCGCTTGTTTGTGTTTGTTTTGTAGGGACGGAGTTCGTGCGACCGGTCGTCGGTTATTTCTGTAACCTGTGTCAGCAGATCTTCGCTGAAGAGGATGAAGCCAAACAGCAGCACTGCAGCAGCCTGTCGCATTACAGCAAATACCAGGTGGAGGGAAAAAAGGTTTTAATGTTAAGTTTTTATTTTTCAGCTGAATTTAAATTAAGTCCTTGTTTTGTTTGGTTTTTCAGGAGAAGACTGGGAGGGATCCGTGGACGAGCTGAACATCTGCAGAGACATTGGTTACCTTCAGATTTTATTAATTGACTTTATCAGAGCTGAAACGGGACTGAGATCCTAAACATGATTTGATTTCTGTCTGTTCTCCACTGGACTTTGAGTTTCTGTACAAAGATTTTTTTTTTTAAAGGCTTCTGCTGAAAAATTCAAAAATGTATAAATATTTAAGTTTTATGTCATGCAGAACAGCAACTGTATGTTTGAGAAAGAGTGAGATGTGACTGTAAAAAGCCACTTGCTTACATTTCTGTTAAGCTCCAGGCTCTCTCCTACTCACGTGCTCTAGTCCTAAAAGGTGTTGATTGGTCAACCCAGAAGATTTAGAAACAAACACCAGGTTCAGATGCTGTCAGATTAAGAAAAATGTCTTAAGGATGCTGTAATGTCAGAATATTAACTGCTCCCTGGGCTCTAATCAGTTTTTGTCTAATTGTACTCATGCCGCACCTTCACAGAAGCTATGTAATTTAAGAATCTGTGGTGTTGTCAAATAAATAATCTCACATGAACAACAGTGGTTTTATTATTTTATTTTTCTAAAACATCAACAGAAAACTCAAAAGTGAGACTTACAGTTCAACATGTCAACCCAGGAAGTCGTGACGCCGTCATAGATTTGTTCAAAGACTAGTTCACGATCACAGCCATTGATCTGTCGCTTCATTGTTTACAAACGTAACACTGATGTAGCGGTGAGACTGCGGTAAAGAGATGAAAATCGAGCTGTGACTAAATGGCACGAGACCAATGGTGACAGCACAAAACACTGGGTCTTTTATTTTGAAAATAACCAGATTATTTTAAGATCATGGAGGTAATCTGGAGTAAAATCACATTTTTATGTGACCTGCGTGAACTCAGGTGACATGTGTAAGGAGAGTCCATCTTCAGGACGCTGTAGCTTAATCATGGGAAAGATCTGAGCAGAGGGGGAGTTGGGGTTGCCTGATGATTCTGTTGATCCGATGTTTTTAGATGAATAAAGAAAGTGACAGCTGTGTAAACACCTGTACGGTATCAGTTTTTTGTTTAGTTTTAAAATTGGGATCTTAAACACAGTATTCCTTTTCCTGACCATTTAGACAAAAGAAGAACTAATAAAAGAGCTAATCAATACCTGCAGAAATGAAGCAAAAAAAAAGGAGGCGTGGCTACAAACAGCGAGTCCTTCGGGGTTCAATGCCACAGAGCGGCAGCAGAAAGTCGCTCCGATGTGTGCTTCAAACGTTGCTATAGAAACAAAGATTTTTAAAAAAGTCCATCCACACTTCTTCCTCAGTTTCAGATGTTCTCACGGCGTTGTCGTCTTCACCTTCTTCTCCGCTTTGCTTTGCTCCTTCTCCAGGTATTTCTGAAAAACAAAACAAACTTCAGTTTGTTTGGTGGAGCCGTGTGTCAGATGTGTGGAGCTGATTCAGGCTCATGTGTGGGTGGAGCTATGAGTGGGGCGGGTTCTCACCTGGAGCTTGTCGTAGTGCGCCTGGCTGCTGCAGTGCGTCTTCTTCGCTGTGTCTTCGTTGGAGTAAAACAGGAAACAGATGCGGCAGTAAAAACCTGCTTTCACATGTTCGACACCTGCAGGAAAACAATCGTATTGATGATGACGCCTTTTTTTTTTTTTTTTTTTTTTTTTTAACATAAACCATCCAACTGCCTGGTGATCAGAAAGTGTCCTCACCAATGGGCGTGTTGGGGTCGTATGGTGGAAGCGGCATAGACGCCACACTGGGTTTGTTCTCAGCAGGAGGAGCAGCCTCGGTCTCCCCGCTCTGATTGGTCGATGTCTCCATCTGCTCCACCAGCTCCTCCTGTTTCTCCTGAGAGGAGAGAATTTGTTTAATCCAACTGTATTTTAAGTAATCAATAATCACGCCGTTATCGGTCATTAAAGATCTTCAGAAACGACTCACGTCCTCGCTGCTCCTCTCAGCAGAAACTTCAGGAACTTTCTCCGCGGCCGACTTTTCTTCCACCGCTGTCTCTTCGCTCACATCAGGGGTCTCCATTTCCTCCTCCTGCTGCTTCTCCTCCACATCCTCCTTTTTCTCCTCCTCCACCTCTGGTTGGGCCTCCTCTTTAGGTTTCTTGGCCGGTGGTTCCTCGGCATCTTTCGAGAACTTTTGTGGCGAGTCGTCACTCGCTCTCTTCACGGTGTTCGGCGTTCGATGGCTGAGTGAACACAGTGAGATGAGACAGAGCGTTTAATGTGACACAAACACAAACTCCCAGCATGCACCTCAGTATGCTCTTCACCACAGCCTCAAAAACAGGACTGCAGATAAAACTGAACAGAACCTTTGGACTAACAAGGTGTGACCCTTGGTCAAAGCTTTAAAATGTGATGTTTCATCAACACTACAGAATAGTCGTCTGACCCGACAGTCAGCTGTTCCCAAGGCTTTCATAGAACCTCAACAAAGCTTATAAAACATCAGAAAGAGTTGTTTGACTTTTCACCATCGAATGTTTTTCTCAAAATTAGCAAACCAAAGAGTGAAAATCCCTGGCCGACATTAGAGGGCAGGCTCTCGGGACACTTCAACATAAAAACAGTATTTAAAGTTTAAACAAGTCGAAGTTTTCATGACTGAATTGTTTTTTAAGTTTTGTGATAATTTTTTTTGTTTCCTGCACAGTGATGACATCATGCACTCAGATGTCAGCCTGGAGATCATTCTGGAAATACAGGATTTTCCAGCAGTTAATGGCAGAAACATGTTCCAGCGACAGTTCCTGCTGCTTGTGGTAAAAGAGTGTTTCTAGATTGGTTGTAGTTTTTATTTGGTCGCCAGTCAAACAGCCGTTAGTGGTGACTCATGCACCCAGGGGCCACAGAAGACGACGATGATGCTCACCCGTGTTTCAGTTGCTTGTACTTCCTGCTCACGTAGATGGTCAGGCGCTTCCCGTTTAACTTTGGCGACTTCGCTTTATAATCGGCAGCCATCTTCTCGGCATCCTCGGCATTGTACATCTCGAGGAAACACTGAGGAAAAATGTTGGACAGTTTTAAAGCAGCAGTAATTAAACGGATTCAGTTCAGGCGTGCGGTTGCCCTGGTTCTGTACCTCTCTCCGGATCCTGTTCAGGAAGTACTTTTTGACCTTGCCAAATGGCTCGGCGAACTTCAGGATTTCCTCGTCTGTGTATTTGCTGTTGGGGAGCTGACCGATGTACACCACCTTGCTGGAACCGGACTGAACAGCAAGCAGAAAAAAAAAAAAGGACATTCAAAAGGTCTCAAAATTAATTCATTATAATCCTAAAGGCTGCCGTAAAACAGACGTCACTGATGCAAACTGAGCTTTATAGAACCTTAAATACACTCTGAATCAGTTAATCTAGCTCATAATCTGGATTAAGAGTATTTATATAAATCTCTTAATCCAGAGTGACCGTAGATTTATTGAGGAAGCATTGAAGCTATTTTTTTGATATGTGGAGAATTTAACTTCAGACAGTTCCTAAGCAAAACTGACTATTCATCCACTGCCCTGTTGTCCATCGTTACCAACATGAAGCATACTGGGAGTAATCCTTGAAGCCCTTTTCTAAACTGGAGTAGTTGCTGTCATGTTTCAAATGTTATGAGGGAAAGAGTGTGAAATATACAGACTCTCGTGCAGAAGGTCAAACATCTCGCTTCGATGTTCACAATGTTTCAGACCTCGTCTGTATTTACAGGGATCAGAAATGACCTTAAAACTCAAGATGAGGAGTTCAGTTCCCTTAAATACTTTCTCACTCCATACTAAAAGTCTAACATGTTACAGTCAGATCATCAGCCTGCTTTTATAGTTTAAAACTGGTTAAAAGAGACTCTGAGCAAATGAGTCTTCCGCTGCTTCTTTAAACAATCAACAAAATCAAGACAGTGCAAAGATGGAGGTAAGGCATTCCACAATCTGGGGTTAAAAGGAGATTGTGGGACCATTAACAGCCTTTGTCTTCTGTGGGGATATGAGATTTTGGCCATATCGCACAGCCCTACGAGAAGCTCAGAAATATACTGGAGATTAAAACTGGGGGCTGCCTTTATCTTCGCCAGTTTTTTGGATTTTAGATGGCCGATGTTTCACGTGGTGCATTTCATTTGTTCGTGGCTCAGTTCTGTGACAGAGCAGACTCAGACACATGAATAGAGGTTTCAAACATGTCTGACAAAGTCAAACAAAGTCGCGTGGTGTAATGAAATAAAACCAGCCGAATGCTCACCTGGATGGTGGGGTAGCTCATGGAGTGACTGATCCTCACCGGCCGCCCGCACACCGACGCCGTGATGTTCCCGTTGTAGAAGTTGGCCATCGCCCGTGCTTCTTCTTCTGTGGCGAACTGAAGGAATGCCTGACGAGGGAGAGGAGACAAACAAAGAGGTGTTTAAACGGCACAGAACAAATGTCTGTAACGCGTATGCCTTAACCTTAAAAGATGCTTCACAAGCGACTGAAAGGAGCTCTCAGTTTTACTGATTTTCAAAATTAATCTCTAATTTTAAATATTTTAAATAGTGAGTGAGTTCTGGTGTACCTCGGGTCTCAGGTCCAGCACCAGGTGTTTGACCACCTTTCCGAAAGGCTGGGCAAGTTTCAGCAGCTCGTTGAGGTACTGGTACCCTCGCCTGAAGCCGACGATGTTCACCACCCTCATACCCTGATGGGAGGAGCAAGAATTGAGGAATTCCAGTGAAACAGAGTGAATGAAAACAGGTTTCTGAACAAAAGTTATGTTGGAAATCTCAAAATGTCTGAAGCTAGCGCAATTACATACAAAAGCAAAGATATTATGGATCAAAAACCATTATTAATGCAAAATTTTCCTCTGTGTGGAGGTTTGAGCAAACACCATTATAAACATATTGATTATTATAAACTCAGAGTATTTATCAAAGTAAACGCGTCTGACGAAGCACTAAATAGAGTTAGAGTGACAGTGTGACCTCAGAGGATCAGATTTAGAGGGAGTGTCATGCAGCTGAGATGCAGTGATCCACAGAAACATGAAGTCAAATATTAAAGGTATCAGAGCGACGGCGCTCGGGTACGTACCCCTCGCCTCGTGTTGTCTGCAGAGAAGAGGAGACACAAACAGAGAGGAAGATGTGCGTTAATTTCAAACATCTTTTTGTTGATTGAAGACATCGTCCTCACATCCATGAAGGAAAATGACTTTTTAAGGAAAAGCTGGTGCTGCAGCACATTACAGGTACAAGTGTTAACTTTGATCTCTAAATATTGATCTGATCAGGTACCGATATTGTCCGACTCTCCATGGGCTTCGTCGTTGTCTTCCTCCAGCTCGTCCAGCGTCACAAAGTCCTCCATGTTCTCTGGGAAGTCCTGCTGGAAGAGACATCATTAACACACCTGTGCCACTCCTGGATTACAGACTGAAGGACAGAGCAGGTGCATCACCTCTTCTTCGGGTAGATCTCCCTCCGCTGCCTCCGGCGCCTCTGAGCTCTCTGCCGCCTCCATGTTCGCCTCCTCTTTGCTCTCGTGCTCCTCGGCCGAAGTTTCTGTTTCTGCCGCTTCCGTTTGTGGCTCTGACTCCGCCTCCTGCTTGACCTCACTCGTGTCTCCAGGTGTGTCATCAGTGACATCATCAGTAACCTGTGTGCAGTTCGGTTTAATTCCAGGAATGACTTTTGGCTTGAATATATTTTTCTTCATCTTTTTTGTTTTCTCACCTTCTCCTCCTCCTCTTTCTTCTCCTCCTCCTCCTCCTCCTCCTGTCGAGCATCCTCAGACTCCTCTACCGTCAAATTCACAGACTCTGCTCCCTCTGACTCCTCCCCCTCTCCATCAGTTGCTGCCTGCTCCTCCCCCTCCCCATCCTCCCCTCCTTCCATCACACCTGAGACTTCCTTCTCCTCCTCCTCCTCCTCCTCCTCTGGCTCTGCCTTCACTTTCTTCTCCTCTTTCTCTTCCTCCTCCTTCTTCTCCTCCTCCTTCTCCTCCCTCTTCTTGTCTTCTTTGGACCTGGAGGTGGATGATTTGGATAAGGTGGTTTTGGAGGAGGTCCTGGTTCCAGTGCCGGAGGAGGTGGAGTTGGCTTTGCCACTCTTCCTGTTCGAAGCGTCTCCTCCGCCCTTCCTTGCGTTCACACTGCGTGAAGCACAGAAGCATTAATGCATTACTGACTTAACTTTTCTTACTCAAGTTAGCTTTATTACTTATTTACTTTCTATAATTACTTTTTTTTGGTAAAATTTACTTTATTTTCTTTACTTGCTTTTTGTTAACTTAATCCAAGTTACAAAATTCTGTTAGTGTTTCCTACTGCACAGAAGAGGAAAGAGTCCTGCACCAGGTCACAGACAATGTCACGGCCATCACGCGTCTGAGGTACTCACTTGAGGGTTTTGTACTTGGTGCAGACATTGAGGCGGATCCGTCTTCCTCGGATGGTGAGGGGGTTCACAGTGTAATACTTCACCAGCATCTCTGCATCCTCTGCAGTTCCCAGCTGGATAAATGCCTGCACACATGGAAAGTCAGACTCATTTTAGCTCATGGAGGGCGTACAGGCCAATTTTGTGACCAATAAAAAACACACTTTCCACACTATCCACAATCACGAAAAGCAGCATTAAAAAAACATTAATGAATAACTGAATGTTAGTTAGAACTACCAGACCACATGGCTGACATGCCAGGTTTAAGCAACACTGGTGTCTGAAAAATTTTGGGGTGGTGGTCAAGGGATGAGAAGTTTGGATCCAGACAGATCCCTGCTCGACTTTTAAGGCTTCAAACTTTCCTTTTTGCTAAAGCTTAAAGTCAGCGATGGCACCAGTACCTGGTCTGTTAAGAAGAGGTGTTTCTCCACAACACCAAAGCGCTCAGCAATGGTCAGCAGCTCCTTCTTCTTCTCATCCTCGCGGGGCAGGTTGGAGAAAAAAACTACCTTGCTGGCTTGACCTTTGACCTCCCTCACAGGTCTGTCCATCAGTCGATCCATCGGTCGGTCCATCGATCGCTCGTCTTTCTGAGGGTCAAAAACGGAAACCTGTGAGGGTCTGAGTGTGTCAGAAAGCAGTGAGTTTTATTTAACCGGCGAGGGCAACATTACCTCGATGAACATGAGGGTCTGGGACAGGTAGAAGGAGATGGATTTGCCGTACAGAGATGCCGGGTGCTGTTTGTAGTAGTTCACCACATCCAGAGCTTCTTCATGAGTGCTCATCTCCAGAAAAGCCTGATGGACACAGAAATTAGACTTCAGGTCTTACTGTGAAACAGGAAACAGGTCAGGTCCAGTGGTTTGTGATCTTTAGGACGACGATACTGAAGCTTGGCTCGTTTCTGTAAAGTGTGAGGGCTTGGACTGAGCGATGGTCAAAGTTTTTCCTCTATACAGACTTTCTGGGGAAGTTTTTCCTTAAGTTCAAGTCACCCTTCTCTTTTTTGGTTTATTTGGTGCGCTTGTTTAAAAATCCTTCTGAAAAATCAACCCTTATTTGACCCGTTTAACTTTATGAGTTATGTGACATATTCAGCTTAATTTAAATAAAATTTGTAGTTAACATTTTGTTCTTTTTTAAACTTTGATTATATTTGATCCAGGAATCATTTTTTGCCATTTATGTAGATTTTAACTTGCCGCAGTCAGTACGTTATTAACTTATACTGAATTTTAGTTTGATTTTTATTAAGCTCACTTTGTTTTATTGAAGCATATATTATTATTATTATTATTATTATTTTATTACACCATTTTATTTAAGATGCGCTAACGTGATATTTCTTTTTCTCTCCTTTTTAAAAAACATTTTGAAATTTGTTTTTCTGAGTCAGAGCAAAACACAAATACTTCAAACAACACATCAAAAAAATTATTTGTATTTTCTTAAAAAGAAGAAGAAAAAAGAAAAAGTCCAGACATCTGACACATCTTCGACTGACTGACCTTCCTATGACTCATTAGTCTTCCCTTTCTGATTTATATTAAATTACATGAGTCGTCACATTTAAAATCAATCGCTACCTCCGACCCAATCCCGACAGAATCAGCTAACCTCGCAAAGCCCAGCAAAATCTTACCTTCACACAATGAATATTTCCAGTTACAGCCCTCAGAGTTCATAGGGGTGCTCAGAATTTTGCACTTTTAATTTGTGTTATTATTTTTACTTTAATTTCATGAGTACAGTTGGTTTCCACATCAAATTCATGTGAGTGTCCCAATCTAAAGCCAAAATCTGTTTGTTTTTTTGTTCCCTATGATTTTTAAAAATTATTAAAAGGTATTTTTTCCCTTCCTCAGATTTGAAATGAATGAAGTGGAAACAGCGAGGTGAGCTGTCCTACCTTGTTCTTGAGGATGAGGTGCTCCCTCAGGCAGCCGAAGCGCTCAGCGAAGGCGAACAGGGTCTTGTTGCTGAGAGGCTTCCTGTCGTATTTCACCACCACCACCCTGCTCCTCAGCTGAGGACACGACATTTAACACTGCTGCACCGTCACTGAAGCACCACAAAGCTTTTCAAAGATATTCTGGATGACGTGAACTTTTAAACAATGTGTTTGGCACAGAGGGAGGAAATATGTTTACTGAAACCCTCTGAAACCCACAGGGTCAGAGACACAGCAGGTGACACAAGCGTTCAGACTGACCTTATTCAGACCCAGCTGTCCAGGACCTCCACCTCCACCTGACACAGAAAAACACACTGTTTAGGCCACCAATTTAGGATCTTTTAAGTGACCAAAATGACCATGCAGGGTTTTTATATTTTATACAGAAATAAACTTTTTAAAGGCTCTGATTACATTAAATTAGGGTTGTGCGATATGACCAAAATATCGCAAAAACATTTCCCATCCTGATAACACTTTATATCACAAAATAGCGCATTTTCTGTAAATGCTGTGAATCTCGGGCAACTCGATTTGCGTGAAGTGTACCTGTAGCACACGACGCCTGAATCTATACATTTTTAGATAGAAGCTGTAATGCCTGCCATTTTTATTGTGAGTATTTATTACATGGCGTGCTGCTGGGAAAAGCCTGTTCTAATGTTTGAGTCTAAAGATTATTTTGAGCACCTGACTTCTCTTTTTTATCTGTGATGGTTTTTGTGCCCGAACATTTTCAGAGCAATTATTTAATAAGTAATGTAAGTCAGCAAGTAAATAAAGTAAGATAAGTAAGTACAGTAACAAAAGTATAGTAAGTACACTAACCAAATTAATAAGGTAAGTATAACAAGTAAAGTAAGAAAGCTGAGTAAAGTAAGCCAAGTAGAGCAACTATAGTTTATTTATTTTACTCACTAAAGTGATCACAGTAAGTAAAGTACACTAAATACAGTACTCACTAAATACAGTGAGTACACAGTAAATGAAGTGAGAAGAGTAAAGAAAATATGGTAAAGTAAGTACAGCTAATAAAGTGAGTAAAGTCTGACAAGGAAGAAAACAAAACAAATTACAGGAAGAAAAGCAAAAGTAAAACATGTTTAGTTTTGCTACTTATCTTCCTTAAATAGAGTAAGTATGTACAGTCAGTAAATAAACAGAAATAGTAAAAGTAAAGTTAAATAATGAAGTCATTAAGTAAGACAAGTAAACTAAATAAACAAAGGAGTACACTGAGTACATTGAAAAAAGTAAGCAAAGAAAGTAAAGTTAACAAAGTACAGAGAGTTAAATAAGTCAGTAAGTAAAGGACGGTAAGAGTAAAACTACATTAAACAAAATACTGGCGGCAGCCTCTGCCACCTCTCAGCCTCCTAGTAGATGCACCTATGGTATGAATTTCAAAATCGTGCATCACCTTGTTCTCAAATTGTTCAAACCTAAGTCAAGTCCATGAGAAAAATAAGAAAGCTCTGGCTGATTCATTCAGATAAGTAAAGTAGGTAACAAAACTAGGTGTAGTAAGAAAAGAATGTGCGTAAGTAATGAAGGTAAAGTAAGATATGTAAAACAAGTACTGCTAGTAAATGAGGGAAAATAAGAACTAGGTAAGTAAGTAAAGTAAGTACAGTATGTACAGTAAGATAAGTAAAGTAAATAAGACAGACAACTAAGTATTGAAACTAAATTAAAGATAATTTACTTAATTCCTTTAATTACATAAGTATAGTAATTAAATGAGTATATTATAATAAGCTAAAGTAACTAAATTAAATTGAGTAAAAAGACTAAGCTAAGGATGCAAGTGAAGTCAGTACATTAAATGAACAAATAAATGTTCATTATATTAAAAAAAATGATGGATTTAAAATATCACGATCGGCCCTTTAGAATTTTAAAAAATACATAAGGACAAGTTAAGACGATTTATGTCCTGGAGTGGACTAAAACCTCCAGCAATAATGATAACAGCAATAATTAGAAGGAGAAAAAGGCATCTGCATGTATCTTACCCCAGCTCGAGGACATCCCTCCCATTGGTCCTGAAGACATGGGGGCGGGACCCAGCAGCCCTGCAGACAGGTTGGGGGTCTCTGAGAGACCTCCACTGGAAATAAATGAACTAGGGTGTGAGTCAGTTATCAAACATCTGGATTATTAGAACAAAATATAATATGATGTAATACAATATAAAAATTACTCAATTAGCACAAACAAGCTATAGAAGCTGCAAAGAGTCTGTGAACCCCAGAATTTAGATTTTTTATGATATGATGTCTGATTCTCAACTGCAGTCTATCACAGATTTTACTTTAATTTGAAGTATTAAAGTATTTTTACTTCCAGTGTGTGAACAGACTGAAGTGTAATGTCCCCCTCAGTTGCCTGTAGCAGCATGTGGGCCGACTCTGCTAGTCCATGTCATGATTTCACTTCTGAGTGCTTCAATGACAGCACAAGCTAACTTAGAAATGCTAGTGCTATCATTGCTATCACTTAGCTTAGAAATGGAGTCCACAATTCAGTCATGATTACAGAGAGCAGCAGATGAATTATTTTCTACACTATAATTACTGTTTTGCTAACAGTATCAGTGTCTCTTACCCTCTGCCTGAGCCCATACCGGGATCCCACTCAGGATACCTAAAAGAAAAAACAAACAAACAAAAAAACATTCACACAATATTAAACATCTATTAAAGAGGGAAAGACCTCCGAGTTCAATCCAGCATAAACCAAGTAGGTGACACATCTTGACTGACTGCAGATGGTTTCAATGTTTTGGCTCACTGTTGTGTATTAAGAGCGACTCACATGTCAAGAAGCTGCCGTCTGTTTTCAGCATGGCGGAGTCCATTAATGTGTTGATTCCACTCCTACAAACACATCTAGAGAATGAGTGACGCTCAAACACTTTCATTTCCTAACATGGAACCTCTATATTAAAGGTCCAGTTCAAACAGTTATTAACCTTAAGTGGTTCGTTCAGAAAAGCACCCAGGGAATTGTTTTTGTTTTGTTTTTTAAACTAAGTAAAAAAAAAATATATATATATATATATCACCTGTTACTTAAAGGGTATGGTAAAATGGCTCCTGTACCGTTTTAAAAATTAAAGGAGTGCTTTTTAAGATCTTTTAGAAATGACTTAAAAAAAAGAAAATGAAAAACAGCATTTGATGCCTTTTTTCCAAGAAAAGAAAAGGGTAATGTGGATCTTTTTGGATTCTAAACTGGCTAGACAAAACAGTAACAGTCACTGATTTTAAGAAGGTTATAAAATACCATGTGTATATTTCTCAAATCTTTAGCAAAGGCTTGGGAAATAGAACATTTTAAGACCATTTTAATTCCTTTTTTAAAAGTTCATACTTAATGCCCCAGAAGAAACCCTGACACCACAAACTAAAGAAAAACAAACACAAGACCCCAGCTGCCAAAAGTCTCACAGGTTTAAAAGCTGCCAATTCGATAAGTCCATGAATGTGTGAGGAGCTTTAAATGTTTCATGTTGGAGACACAAGGAGCAAATCAAGATCCTCCCAGGACTTTGTTAAAGCTAATGAAGTGAAAAGATCAAGTATATCAGACTGAATGTGTAACATGAACAGCTTTACCAGCTCATGTGAACAGATACTAATTATAAAAAGAGATTTTTGGTTTAATTGGATGACCGCTGGAAAGATCCAAATCTAACTGGTCAATGCTGGAGAGCTTCAGCTGAGAAAATGGAGACAGGGAACATGCTGTGAGGAGATACAACAAGGAAATTATATGAAGTAAACCGGACCTGAATCAGCGCCTGTCACTGACTGAAGGAAGACTGGAGCTCAAACAATTACAGTTAGTCCGAGAAGAAAAGAGGAAGCAGGTTGGACGTACTCACCATGGTGGAATGAACGTCAAAGTCACAAAGAGAGCACACGTGGGGGAACATGGGGGGCATGACTCCCAAGAAGTCTTGGACTTTTCCGTTTGACGGGGAGCCCATCCTCCTCTGCATAAAGACGGGCTCAGACGGGCCCATGCCGAGCCCACTGCGGTGGGAAAGCTCAGAGTATGGCCTCTCTCTGCTCCCACCTCCACCGCTGTAATTTAAGCCGTAGCCCCGGCCGGAGGAGACGTCCTGCAGGGAGCTGTACCCAAAGTCTGTGGAGGACTTGGCTGAACCTTGTCCCAGAGAAGAACCGCCCATCCTCCCCACGTGCCCCTCTTCCCAGCTTCCTCCTCGATACGCAGCATCAGAGGACATGGCCGCCCGCCGCTCTCCTGCTTCCCCCTTGCGACTCTTCAGCTGTCTGAGGATGTGTGGCAGTGTCTCCACACTGATCTCCTCCTCAGGGATTTCAGCCAGAGCGTCCAGGTCAGAGGGCGACAGCCCCAAACTGGCAAACAGCTTCATGGTGCTGCCAAGATTGCTGGTGCTGCCGCCACCGCCGCTGCCACGTCGGGGCATCTGCCCGCTGCCGTCCTGGCCCTCCATGCCCATACCCATGCCCAC
>NW_005187480.1:126141-131970 GCF_000239375.1 Pundamilia nyererei | reverse complement strand
TCAGCCTGCGTCTTCTGAGACATGATATCAAAAAGTCTGTCCCGCTCTCTGGATTCAGCACAGAGAGCCAAGATAAAGAAGGAAACAGGCGCTGGAAAGGTCTTCAAAGATGACAGGAACTTAATGTGGTCAAAGAGAGCAGGAGCTCCTTTTCTTCTGTGGTGGCAAGTCTTATTTCTGCTGAGACACAATGAGGTAGAAAAAGCTTCAAACAAAGCCTCTCCTAAGAAAACAGGAGCCAGTGGAGGCCCTGAGCAACAGACGGAGGAGCACGACTCTGATCTTTACTGCAAAGGGAACATAGGAGGCGGTTAAAGGAGGAGAGAGAGAAAGATTCACCTCAGCCCAGCAGGAGGAACATGATCTGATGCAAACAGAGTGATGGAGACCTCCTCACTGAGGAAGAGAAACTTTGAGTCCACGAAAACATCGACAAGAGGCGAGATTACAACGAGCCTCTGAGTGAATCACAGCCTGACACAGACCAGGAGTAACATCTGTGCAGGTACAGTGAGAGGAGAAGGAAAGCTGCAGCAAACACGCCTACGGGGGAGGGGCTAACAGCTAAACTAAGCTAAATGCGCTAATATCATCCATAAACACTACTCTGTTTAGCCTGACATGTTTTAACTAAAAGCATAGATAATTAAAACTAGGCGTCCAAAAGTGAGTAAAAGCAGACCGACAATGACTCAGACAAGCTGTGTAGCTAAGGTAGCTAACATTGCTAACACACGTCGCCTGCTACATGCTAACACTAGAATAGGTAAAACCCTTCAATTATCTGACATTTAACGTGCAAACTGTACATGAAGCTGTTAATATATAACGTGTATAATGAGGATTAATCTGTAGACACAGACGCTCTTACCCTTTCTCCAAAACCTTTTAGATCAGTTATTTATGAGCCTGCGTGAGAGACAACCGCACACTACGAAGTATCGCGATATTTCGTCTCAACTCACAGCGGGTTTTACTGAGGTTTCTCCGCTCTTCGCGGTTCTTTTTCTTCTTTCTAGTGCAAATAGAGGGCTCGGCAAGTTCTTCTGTCTTTATTACTAGTTAATTAAACTACTCTTATCATCAGCAAGACCGAAGAGCTGGAAGGACAGTTAGGGCTTGTGAATAAAGTTTAAACAATGGACTCTCCCCCCGTGCTCCGTTTAATGGTACGTCTCAGTACGATCACGTGTCTGAATGTAACGATCAAACAAAAGGTGTCTGTTCAGTTTGTATGAAAGCTCAAAAATCTGCAGCCAGTTTTAAATACATCATTTAAATACATCATCTTGAATGTCATCTTTTTGTAATTTTAGGATAATAAAAAATAAGAGGAGAAAGGAAATAAATCTCCTTCGTTCACATTTATTTTAGCTTCACGGGTTTACTTATTTCTGCTTAAACATCTTGTTTTTCTGAACAGCAGCATCAGTCAAACTAGAGGAAGGTAGTGAGGAAAACTGTTGAGAGAATGAGGTTGATTACCTGGCAGAAAATAATCCAGGTAGATGGATCACCTGATCAACCGGGTAGATTACAGTGGAAGCCCAGCCAACCACATGCTGCCTCATGCAGAAGTACAATTTTTTCCCCTTTATGTGGTACTGAAACTGAAAATTATCAAAGAAAAACTGATGTCTTTGAATGAAAAAAAAAAAATCTTTTTATTATTTTTGGAACAAAAAACTACAAAAAAGCTAACCCTAAATAAATAAAAATACACGATAAAAATGTCTATTTTAACAAAATTCTAACACATTTTATTGAGAAACCAAGAACAAAATCAAGTCCGTTTCAGACGTTAAACAAATATTCACATCTATGAGTCTTAAAAAAATAATTTATTGTTCAGATGTTAGTTTGAAAAACCAGATGTTTCAAAAATCAAAGGAAAAACCTGAACCGGCAAAATGTTTTTATACTGTTTGGTCAACATTTTGTTTTGTCTAATCAATAACATAACTAATCAATAACAGAGTCTTTGAGGCTTTAAGCCCACAGAGCAGCAGCAGGAAGTCACTCAGATGTGTGTTTCACACATGGCTAAAGAAACAAAATTAAAACCTTAAAAAAAAAATCTGACATTCACGTCTCTTCCTCAGCTTCAGGTGTTCTCAGGTCGGCAGCGCCTTCTTCTCTGCTTTGCTCTGCTCCTTCTCCAGGTGTTTCTGAAAACAAACATATGCTGTAATGTGGGCGGGGCAGTGTCGCATATGTACTTCAGGTATGTTATAATGTGGCTTGGTCTAAGGTGTATCATTATGTGGGCACCTGCAGCTTGTTGTAGTGAGCTTGGCTGCTGCAGTGCATCTTCTTCGCCGTGTCTTCGTTGGAGTAAAACAGGAAACAGATGCGGCAGTAAAACCCCGCCTTCACGTGTTCGATACCTGAAATAGTAACAATGACGATGATGACGGCGAGTTTTTTTTGACGTGAACCTGACGATGACCTGGCGAAGCTTTCTCACCGATGGGTGTGGAGGGATCGTACAGCGGCAGGGGCAGAGACGCCGTGCTGGCTTTGTTCGCAGCGACAGGAACAGCCTCTGTCTGCTCATTCTGATTAGTCGATGTCTCCATCTGCGAAAATAAAAGAGAAAAACAAAAGATTCGTCTTGTTTACCTGTTTTATTTCAAATCAAAATTTAAAAACAAAGTTTCCCCATTGTTAGCATGTTAGCAATTAGCTCAAATATCTGGTCAGTTGATGGAAAGATGTTTAAATAAATTCGATGTCACCGAAGTCGTCTTTGATTGAACGTTTCAATAACGAGCTGTACAAACGACTCACGTCCTCGCTGTCCTTCAGCTTCTCAGCACCCAAATTTTCATCCATCACCGTCTCTTCACCACTGACTTCACAGCTCTGCACTTCCTCCTCCTTTTTCTCCTCTTCCTCTTGTTTGACCTCCTCTTTGGGCTTCTTCCCTGGAGGCTCCTCGCTGTCATGGGAGGATTTTAGTGGCGGGCTCTCGCTCGCTCTCTTCTTGGTGTTCGGCACTCTATGGCTTAATGGACAGACGTGATTGAGGGGTTCAGAGGCTTCAGCTTAAAGCAAAGTACATCCACAAGCTGTAAAAGACAGGTGTCATCTCCAGGTTTACATTTAGATAAAAGGCCTGAAGATGACTGCTGCTGTGAAGAGAAACTAATAAATCAGACTCGTGCAGCGAGCACACAAGAAGAAAAAGAAGAAACTCACCCGTGTTTGAGCTGCTTGTACTTCCTGCTCACGTAGAGGGTCAGGCGCTTCCCGCTGAATCTCAGTGGCTTCGCTTTATAATCGGCAGCCATCTTCTCTGCGTCCTCGGCATTACACATCTCGAGGAAACACTGAGGACAAGCATCAGACGGCTTTAAAGCAGCAGGAGTTATGTGGATTCAGGTCGGACGTGCATTTGTCCCAGTTCCGTACCTCTCTCCGGATCCTGTTCAGGAAGTACTTCTTGACCCTCCCGTATGGTTCGGCGAGCTTCAGGACCTCCTCGTCCGTGTATTTGCTGTTGGGGATCTGCCCGATGTACACCACCTTGCTGGAACCGGACTGAACAGCAAACACAGAGAAAATGAGCCCACAAAGAAGAAAACAAACACCGACTGTCCTCATACGGTCGTGTTTCTTTTATCTGACAAATGTCACAAATATCACATTTTTACTGGCCCACAATAATCTGGAACACTAATAACATCCACATCTTCTCTGATCCTGCTTCCTGTCACCGAATTCCAGTGTAAGTCACAATTCATTTTAGTTTTACTATAAACATAAAGCCCAACACAGCCAGGCATCTGCTTATGTAGCAGACCTGCTGAAACCTTAAAACAGCAGTTTGATCATCTGATCAGAATCTTTTAATTGATCCATGATCTTATTGTAAATCCAGAGCCGATCACACTTCGAGGTTGTAGCTCGTAAACATTGGAACAGCTGAATCTGGGGTTTGTTTTAAATGACTGCTCAAAGATAATTTTACTTATTTATTTTTTATATTTTAGCTTTAACCAATGACCACTGCAGTCTGGCTAAGGTGTATGTATTTAGAACATTTTAGACACAAACCTTATTCTCAGGTTTCAAATTTTGTAGAAATTAATAAATCAGATGAAAACATAACATGGAGGTTAAAAAAATTTAAATAAATCACCTGGATGGTGGGGTAGCTCATGGAGTGACTGATCTTCACCGTCCGCCCGCACACTGACGCCGTGATGTTCCCGTTGTAGAAGTTGGCCATCGCCCGTGCTTCTTCTTCTGTAGCAAACTGAAGGAACGCCTGACGAGGGAGAGGAGACAATGCGATATTCAAAAATACTTTTCAGGAAATATCCAACTACTTCAATTGGATGCAGGTTCGTTTACCACTTCTATATTTACCACTTCTCCAAATTTGCATTTGGAACATTTTTCAACTGATGTTTGAAAAAGTTGCTTTACTGGTGTGATACAAATGTCCAGGATTAAACTTTCACTTAACACTGAACAGAGTACCTCGGGTCTCAGGTCCAGCACCAGGTGTTTGACCACCTTCCCGAAAGGCTGGGCGAGTTTCAGCAGCTCGTTGAGGTACTGGTACCCTCGCCTGAAGCCGACGATGTTCACCACCCTCATACCCTGATGGGAGGAGCAAGAATTGAGGAATTCCAGTGAAACAGAGTGAATGAAAACAGGTTTCTGAACACAGGTTATGTTGGAAATCTCATAAAATGTCGAAAGTAGTGCAATTTCATATAAAACTAAAGTTATTGTGAATCAAAAGTTCAATTGCAGTTGAACTTTGTCAATCTCCCCTCACTCACAAACTATTTGAACTATTCAACTTGAGGGAGTCATTAATTCACCAATGAGCTCTCCACCCTTCAGTTGTAAAACAATAGACCACAGAAAAGGTCAAAATATTTCAAATGTATTAATAAAGTGAAAAACTGAGATTCTTGAGATGCAGTGATCAACAGAAACATGAAGTCAAATATTAAAGGTATCAGAGCGACGGCGCTCGGGTACGTACCCCTCGCCTCGTGTTGTCTGCAGAGAAGAGGAGACACAAACAGAGAGGAAGATGTGCGTTAATTTCAAACACCTTTTTGTTGATTGAAGACATCGTCCTCACATCCATGAAGGAAAATGACTTTTTAAGGAAAAGCTGGTGCTGCAGCACATTACAGGTACAAGTGTTAACTTTGATCTCTAAATATTGATCTGATCAGGTACCGATGTTGTCCGACTCTCCATGGGCTTCGTCGTTGTCTTCCTCCAGCTCGTCCAGCGTCACAAAGTCCTCCATGTTCTCTGGGAAGTCCTGCTGGAAGAGACATCATTAACACACCTGTGCCACTCCTGGATTACAGACTGAAGGACAGAGCAGGTGCATCACCTCTTCTTCGGGTAGATCTCCCTCCGCTGCCTCTGGAGCCTCCGAGCTCTCTGCCGCCTCCATGTTCATCTCCCCTTTGCCCTTGTGCTCCTCGGCCAAGGTTTCTGCTTGTGGCTCTGACTCGGCCTCCTGCTTTACCTCACCCGTGTCTCCAGGTGTGTCATTAGTGACATCATCGGTAACCTGTGTGCAGTTCGGTTTAATTCCAGGAATCACTTTTGGCTTTAATATTTGTTTCAACTTTTTTGTTTTCTCACCTTCTCCTCCTCCTGTCGAGCATCCTCAGACTCCTCTACCGTCTCCTTCACAGACTCTTCTCCCTTAGGCTCGTCCTCCTTCTCCTTGCCATCAGGTACCTGCTCGTCCTCCTTCTCCTTGCCATCAGGTACCTGCTCCTCCTTCTCCTTGCCATCAGGTACCTGCTCCTCCTTCTCCTTGCCATCAGGTACCTGCTCCTC
>NW_005187480.1:113408-126119 GCF_000239375.1 Pundamilia nyererei | reverse complement strand
TCTCCTTGCCATCAGGTACCTGCTCCTCCTTCTCCTTGCCATCAGGTACCTGCTCCTCCTTCTCCTCGCCATCAGGTACCTGCTCCTGCTCCTCCTCGCCATCAGGTGCCTGCTCCTCCTCCTCCTCGCCATCAGGTGCCTGCTCCTCCTTCTCCTCGCCATCAGGTGCCTGCTCCTGCTCCTCCTCGCCATCAGGTACCTGCTCCTCCTCCTCCTCGCCATCAGGTGCCTGCTGCTCTTCTCCGTCCTCCCTTCCTTCCATCACTCCTGACACTTCCTCGTCCTCCTCCTCTGTTACCATCTTCACTTTGTCCTTCTCTTCCTTATTTTCCTGTCTGCTCCTGGAGCTGGATGAGGAGGTTTTGGAGTTGGAGGACTTGGCTCTGCCATTCTTCTGGCTCGAACTGTCTCCTCCGCCCTGTTTGTGCTTCACACTGTATGAACGAGTGTGTATGAGTTTAAGCTTCCATGTGTATCCTGACATATATACACTGTGTTAGCAGTTAGCCAGCTAACACCACCTCTCATAACGAGGTCAGAGATGATGTTCAATTTCTAACTTTTAATAAAGAGTCGGGTTTGCTCACTGGCTAATCTGGAGCTACTTCTGCTGACACCCTGCTGTTTTCAACATGATGTCTGCTATGATCTACGAAAGCTGAAATATCATGGATCAGCTGTGCTGCACCAGTTTAAAGTCTGTGACACAGAGGAACAGGAACAACCATTGGTACCCTGCATGTTTTCTTATAATTGACTTGACAGAACTTGAAAAAATGCATTCTGGGTACATTTTCACAGCTCGTATCACCACAATTTAGAGCAGGGGTGTCAAACATATGGCCTGGGGGCCAGAATCAGCCTGGCAAACACTCCAATCTGGCCCACTGGATGGCTTTGGAACATCTGGAGGAAGATCTTTAAGTGTCTTTTCATAAGTTTTGCAGCTTTAACTACTGATACAGATGCTCCCCATACCCGTCCATTTTTCTTATATTAAAATATCTCATGGATTAGATACATAGTTATGGTTCTGCACATCGGCAGAAAGGAGAGTTCTGGTCAGGTAACTGTCTTTTATGTCATTTATTTCCCACAACCTCCAGTCAAAGGGTGTATCTGTCCCTTTCACTGCATTTCATTCATGTATGTGTTTACAGTTCCTACACCATGTCATGGTAGCAGTGTCTGAAGCCGGGCACTCACTTGAGGGTTTTGTATTTGGTGCAGATGTTGAGACGAACTATTCTCCCATTGAAGACGAGGGGGTTCTCGGTGTAATGATTCACCAGCATCTCTGCGTCCTCCACAGTTGCCAGCTGAATAAACGCCTGGACACACAGACGAACACAAAAGCAGCCATCATTCAAACTTATTTCACCTTATCACAGACTATACTCAGCCAAATCTGATCTCCACACTTTCTGTAGTAATGCTGGCATCACATGAGCACTCAAAGAGTAGCAGTGTTTCTTGCTCTGTCTTGATGATGGTCAATCATCCAGGTAAGTAAATCTCCAAAAGTTGATTCTGTTCATCTGGACGTAGCGTTTTGTGGGAGAAACGTTTCGTCACTCATCTAAGTGACTTCTTCAGTCTCAGCTGACTGCAGGTTTCCCCAATCTTATAAACAGTACATTTGCATAATGACTGAAACCAGCCCACTTAAGGAACAATGGGCTGGGAGGTCAGTTCCTTAATCTTAATTATGCAAATTCTCATGACCATTGATCTACAACCACTGACCAAAGCTCACTGATCAAAGACCACTGATCAATGGCCATGAGTACCATTCACAGAGAGTTGGGGAATGGCTGCAATCACAGCATTGTAAGATGGTGAAAGATGTACCCTTAGGCCCCCTCCTCGATTCAGAGATGGTTTTTCCCTTTTCACGTAAATGGCCTCCTTGACTCTGCGCTCAAACCAGCGTTCCTCCCTGTCCAGGATGTGCACATCCTCATCATTGAAAGAGTGTCCAATGGCCTGTAGGTGTAAATAGACTGCAGAGTCCTGGCCTGACGAGGTAGCTCTTCTGTGATGTGCCATCCACTTCGCCAGAGGTTGTTTGGTTCCCCTGATGTATAAGGCTGTTTATAAGGCTGGGGAAACCTGCAGTCAGCTGAGACTGAAGAAGTCACTTGGATGAGTGACGAAATGTTTCTCCCTCAAAACGCTACGTCCAGATGAACAAAATCAACTTTTGGAGTTTCCTGCTCTGGTTTATTTACCCGGTCGGTTAAGAAGAGGTGTTTCTCAACCACACCGAAGCGTTCGGCGAGGGTCAGCAGCTCCTGTTTCTTCTCGTCCTCTCGGGGCAGATGGTAGAAGAAGACCACCTTGCTGCCTTGACTTTTGACCTCTTTCTCAGGTTTGTCTACCGGCCGCTCCACCCGCCGGGTCATCGGTTGGTCCCCTGGTCGGTCTACCGGCCGCTTTGTCAGTCGGTCCATCAGTCGATCCATTGGTCGCTCGTCCTTCTGCAGGTTAGAAACAGAAACTTCTGAGGATCTGAGTCTGTGGGGAAGCGGTGAGTTTTATTTAGCAAGCGAGGGGATGTTACCTCAATGAACATGAGGGTCTGGGACAGGTACAGGGTGACGGGTTTGCCGTACGACAACGGTGGATGCTGCTGGTAGTAGTTTACCACGTCCAGAGCTTCTTCATGTGTGCTCATCTCCAGAAAAGCCTGATGGTCACAAAGATTAGACTTCAATGCTGAAATTCAGTTTTCCTCAGAGAGGTTTGCTTTAAGTTTCACAACCACGTATTTAATGTTGTTATTACTGGATTATATTTAGACTTCTTTAATCCCCAGCTATCTATAGTCTCTTATCACAAGCTCAGTCTGACTCCATTTCTACCATCTTGGACTGCAGCTGGTGCCAGCAGTCCTCCTCCTGGTGTGGAGATCCTCTGTGAGTGGGTTCAGCTCAGCGAGGCTGCGAAGGAGAATGAGTACTACCAGCTGCAGTTTCAGATTGAGGAGATGAAGTTTATGTGCAGGATGAAAGAGTGTGAGGCAGCTGATTGTATTGTTCAGTTACATTTATGAAGAAGAAAGTTTAACTAATGTCTACATCTAAGTTAGAAGTAACTGAGGTGGAAACAGCGAGGTGAGTTTTCCTACCTTGTTCTTGAGGATGAGGTGCTCCCTCAGGCAGCCGAAGCGCTCAACGAGGGCGAACAGGGTCTTGTCGCTGAGAGGCTTCTTTTCATATTTCACCACCACCACCCTGCTCCTCAGCTGAGGACACGACACATAGTCTTTACTGAAACCAGCTGAGCTCTGCAGAAATGAGCTGATCCACAGGAAGACACAGCAGAGAGACAGAGGAGGTCAGACTCACCTTATTCTGTCCCAATGAACCGGAACCACGTCCTCCACCTACTCCTGACACACAAACACACCGATGTTCGCACATGAGCAAAGACAGATTTCAAAAAGTGTCTGCAGCTTTCTGAGGGCACTAAACAGCTGGGTCTCTTAACCGTCACCCACTCTTTCTAATGGCTCTCTGTATTTACTGTACCTGAGCTTTTTAACCATTTTTATCCCAAAGTCAGCAAGCGTGGCACATAAATGTAACACTGAGCTCACAGGAGAACCAGACTTGATCAGTTGGAAGTTAAAGACTTGACGTCAGCTGTCTGAAACAATCTTTATGAATAAAATAGTGACTCCCCGCACAGAGAGAAAGTGACAAATGACTTAAAATAATACTAATAGTATTAATAGTGATAAAATAAGACATCTGTGGGTCCCTCACCTCCACCCCAGCTCGAGGACATCCCTGCCATTGGTCCTGAAGACATGGGGGCTGGTCCCAGCAGTCCTGCAGACAGGTTGGGGGTCTCCCAGGGACGACCACTGGAATTAAAAACATGAGATCGTCAGTTATCAGACACCTGGATTATTAACACACAACACAAAGCTTTGTTAACACCAGGCCACAGAGACAGTGTGTGAACCCTCTGGAGGCAGGAGAGTTTCTGAATCTTTATCTAATCTAATGAAGCCCATCTGACCAAACAGGAAGTTGCCTGTCAGGTGTACAGTATGCTTGCTGCTCTCTCTGCTGCTGTGGACCATACATGACATACAATGCAAACAACAGAAAGACAAATCAGTGCAGGACAATCTGTTTGGGGACGGCTGTCAGAAATAACACTTTTCCGAGGTTAGGTCGAGGTCCTTTAGGACTCTAAATCTAACATCTCAAACACTAAATGAGGAGCTTAATGTTAGCATCTCTTACCCTCTGCCTGGGCCCATACCAGGGTCCCACTCTGGATACCTGAAAAACAACATTCAGTGTTACACATCTGATAAAGAGGAACAGACCTCAAAGGAACATTTAGTCAACAACGATGAGCTGAAACATTACAACCTCCTGCTGAGGTCAAACAGAGATCGGTACTACGGAACAGGATTTCATCTCATTCGTGTAACTTCAGGGTTAACCTTAAATTTTCTGTTCTACAAAGGTCGGTTTACTTCTTACCAGGTACGTCATAAACTAATCTGACTAACGCCAGAGTCATCCCCGTCCAGCGCTGGGATTTTGGAGGGCTGCACAGGAGCACGTTTGTGTTGGTTTGGGTACTGAAACTCTAAAAACCAACCTAATTTCTTCTGATGTGAACATGCTGTTAACAGATTTATAACTTAATCTGTTTTGGCTCACTGTTGTGTATTAAGAGCAACTCACATGTCCAGAAGGTGCCGTCTGTTTTCAGCATGGCGGAGTCCATTAGCGTGTTGGTTCCACTCCTACAAACACAAACAGAGCATTACTGACACTCAACAGGCCGTTTCTCCTAAAATACAACCTGTATATTAAAGGAACAGTTCACACAGTTATTAACCTTCATAGCGTCACCCAGACAATCACTTAGGACCAGATTTACTAAGAATTTAAATGCACTTCATCAAGTTTCCATTTTAAAACCAAAAATTCATGTTTAAGATATTTTTAAGACCTACAAAAACGAATAATTCATTATATTTTGTGTGCAATAATCACTATAACAGACAGTATTTGATGCTTTCTTAAGCCATCAGTGACAGTCATACAGGCAAGAAGAGCTCACCCGCATATCTTCAAACCTGCTCACTGTGTGACTTTGGTCAGTAGATTACGAACTTCCTGTTGATTTTTGGTAAATTATGTTTTTGTCAGCATTGAAAAGAACCATGTTAAAATTTTTTGCTTTAAAGCCAAAAAGTGTACATTTCTTCTCAGAGAGAATTTAAATTTCCAAATTCGAGTGATAATCGATTAAATCCTTCTTTCTCACTCCTGACACCACAAACTAAAGAAAAACAAACACAAGACCCCTGCTGCCAAAAGTCTCACAGGTTTAAAAGCCGCCAATTCGATAAGTCCATGAATGTGTGAGTGTGAAAAGTGAAAAGATCAAGTATATCAGACTGAATGTGTAACATGAACAGCTTTACCAGCTCATGTGAACAGATACTAATTATAAAAAGAGATTTTTGGTTTAATTGGATGACCGTTGGAAAGATCCAAATCTAACTGGTCAATGCTGGAGAGCTTCAGCTGAGAAAATGGAGACAGGGAACATGCTGTGAGGAGATACAACAAGGAAATTATATGAAGTAAACCGGACCTGAATCAGCGCCTGTCACTGACTGAAGGAAGACTGGAGCTCAAACAATTACAGTTAGTCCGAGAAGAAAAGAGGAAGCAGGTTGGACGTACTCACCATGGTGGAATGAACGTCAAAGTCACAAAGAGAGCACACGTGGGGGAACATGGGGGGCATGACTCCCAAGAAGTCTTGGACTTTTCCGTTTGACGGGGAGCCCATCCTCCTCTGCATAAAGACGGGCTCAGACGGGCCCATGCCGAGCCCACTGCGGTGGGAAAGCTCAGAGTATGGCCTCTCTCTGCTCCCACCTCCACCGCTGTAATTTAAGCCGTAGCCCCGGCCGGAGGAGACGTCCTGCAGGGAGCTGTACCCAAAGTCTGTGGAGGACTTGGCTGAACCTTGTCCCAGAGAAGAACCGCCCATCCTCCCCACGTGCCCCTCTTCCCAGCTTCCTCCTCGATACGCAGCATCAGAGGACATGGCCGCCCGCCGCTCTCCTGCTTCCCCCTTGCGACTCTTCAGCTGTCTGAGGATGTGTGGCAGTGTCTCCACACTGATCTCCTCCTCAGGGATTTCAGCCAGAGCGTCCAGGTCAGAGGGCGACAGCCCCAAACTGGCAAACAGCTTCATGGTGCTGCCAAGATTGCTGGTGCTGCCGCCACCGCCGCTGCCACGTCGGGGCATCTGCCCGCTGCCGTCCTGGCCCTCCATGCCCATACCCATGCCCACGCCCACACCCATTGGTCTGTTGGGACGCTGCTCGTTCATGTTGAAGTTCAAGGTTTCTGCAGCGGCCAGGAGCCCCCGACCCACAGCGAAGTGTTTCTGAGCACCGTCAGCCTGCGTCTTCTGAGACATGATATCAAAAAGTCTGTCCCGCTCTCTGGATTCAGCACAGAGAGCCAAGATAAAGAAGGAAACAGGCGCTGGAAAGGTCTTCAAAGATGACAGGAACTTAATGTGGTCAAAGAGAGCAGGAGCTCCTTTTCTTCTGTGGTGGCAAGTCTTATTTCTGCTGAGACACAATGAGGTAGAAAAAGCTTCAAACAAAGCCTCTCCTAAGAAAACAGGAGCCAGTGGAGGCCCTGAGCAACAGACGGAGGAGCACGACTCTGATCTTTACTGCAAAGGGAACATAGGAGGCGGTTAAAGGAGGAGAGAGAGAAAGATTCACCTCAGCCCAGCAGGAGGAACATGATCTGATGCAAACAGAGTGATGGAGACCTCCTCACTGAGGAAGAGAAACTTTGAGTCCACGAAAACATCGACAAGAGGCGAGATTACAACGAGCCTCTGAGTGAATCACAGCCTGACACAGACCAGGAGTAACATCTGTGCAGGTACAGTGAGAGGAGAAGGAAAGGTGTACCAAACACGCTTTACGGGTCGAGCTAACAGCGCTATGATGTCTACGTTGTTTAACCTGACATGTTAACTAAAAGATTAAGTACGCTGTCATTAATGAGAAAAATGAAACCAAAAACGACTCAGATAAGCTGCGCAGCTAACTTTGCTAACATACATGTCCTCCTACCTGCCAACACTGGCATAGCTAACAGCCTTAAGTTATCTGATATTTAACGTGCAAACTGTGGATGAAGCTGTTAACTGTGCATTTACGTGTATAATATGATTTATCTGTAATTACGGACACTCTTACCCTTTCTCCAACACCCGATCGCAGCTGATTAGTAAATAGCACGAGACGGGTGACCAAACTAGAGCATGTGAAGTATCGCGATGTTTCCTCTCCTCCTGCATCAGGCGGTGTTTTTGTTTCTGTTCGCTGCTTAAACGTTTTCTATGAAAATAGCTATTAACACAACACACACTTAGCTCCTCTATATTAATAATTTCTCTCAGGTTCTCTTATCACTATAGAGGATATGTATTTGGTTTAAAAAAAATGGGTTTAGGCTTGTTAAATCAGTGGATTTTATAAACTTTCGGAGGAAGGCGGGCTTTCAGAGTTTGGACTACAGTTTGGACTACAGTGCTGCATTCAAGGTCAGAAAAGGTGCCAGCACCTAACGTGATGAAAGCCCTTCTCAAATTGAAAGAATTAGATCAATTTACAAAACAAACAAATATGCTGGGTGTGAGTGGATGTCCAGATAAAAAAACAACTACACAAGGACTGCTCAAACATGGACTTTCTTATCCTAGGCCAGTGGTTCTTAACCTGGGTTCGATCGAACCCTAGGGGTTCGGTGAGTCGGTCTCAGGGGTTCGGCAGAGCCTCAGCTGTGATATGCACGGCTCATTTTGTGCACCAGTAAAAAACATATGTATGTCTTGAATTTGAAAAAAATCCTATTTTATTTTTCACTAAAGAGGGGTTCAGTGAATGCGCATATGAAACTGGTGGGGTTCGGTACCTCCAACAAGGTTAAGAACCACTGTCCTAGGCAGATTATAGTTGTGTAAAAGATCTAAACATTTTACTCTACTTGTAAACCCACACAAAATAGTTATCTCACTGTTTGCTTTTTAATCCAGACAACACTGAAACCGTTCTACATAAAAGAATCACAACACCTACACCTACTGAACCTTTATACTTTGGCTGCTCCCCTTATGGGTCACCGCAACACTCGTCTCCAACCACTCCACCTCACCCAGTGTGCATGCTCTTCTTCCCCTTGTGCAATGTTTATTGCTTTAGATTGTTGACTCCAATTAATTAAACTCATCAACCTTCAACCTGAGCTCTTTTCATGTACACCTTTTCACCTGTTTCCTTCTCATTTACATGCATGTATTCTGTCTTGCTTCTACTGACTTTTACTTCTCTTCTCTCCAGAGACTACCTCTCCTCCACCTGCTCTCTGCTCTCACTGCAGTTCACGATGTCATCTGTAAACATAATAATCAACAGAGACCCATGACTGTTCTCTCGAATGGAAACTGTAGCTACATCAATTTAGAGAAATACCTAAGCTGATATTTATTCATGATGTCCAGTGATCTACTTACATTGATGACTAAATATAAAAAAAATAACAAGCTAAAGTGTAGCGTCAATTATAATGTGTATCCAGACATAAGGTTCTGTACCCAACTGTGATATTTAGTGAATGAATAAAAAAATGAAACAGAGACCCAGAGGAGATTCTTAACCTCTGGTATAAATAACGTTTACCTTATGTGGTCCTCTTGTTAGATTCCTATTTTCCGATGTTAAACCACGAGGCCCGTGAAGGCAACACGTCAACGACCAATGAGGAGCGAGCGCACGGTGACGGTTACGGTGGAGATGTAAACAAACAGAAGCAGCGCGGCCATTACAGCAACAACCGAGTTCCAGCGAGTTGGCTGTTTGTCTTCTCTGTCGTCGAATAAATCACCCCCGAAGGTATTGTGCTGCATAAGAACACAGATGCCCGTCCCCCCGTGCTCCTCTAACGCGGCTGGGTGCTCGCGGTGGTGTTTTCGCGGTGATATTTTTCTGTTTCTGTTGTGTTCTCGCCAAAAATTATTCGCTAGCTGCTTGCTATTGTTGTCCGTCAGACAGCGGCCATGACAGCGAGCATTATAACGGCCGAAGCTACGTGTTTGTTCCCGCTGACCCCTGTCCCTCTCCCTCACTGTGTCCTCTGGTTCTCCTTGTAGACATGAAAGACCCGAGCATCAGCAGCGGGGGCCCGAACATGACCACCGGCACCGAGTTGATCCTCACCAGCCAGTTCAACGCCGAGGACGACCCGTTCGCCGAGTATATGTGGATGGAGAACGAGGAGGAGTTCAACAGGCAGGTGAGGAGCTGGGACGAGGATGACCTGGACTGCAAGTGAAAAAAATCTGCGTTTAGGGCGGAAAAATGGTTAAAGAGTCTGAAATTAAGTTTATTATGGAGGAGGAAAAGTCATCCAAAACAAAGCAGGTTGATCTTTTCAGGTAGAACACATTTAAAGAGAAGTTATACCTCAAATCAGTAGCTACAGAAAGACTCAGTTGACTATTAAGGTGGAAATCTAATGTTTGAATAATATGTTGAAAGAGTAATTATTGCCTGAGATTACAGACTAATTATCTTTTTATTAACTATTGTTTTATAGATACATTATGTCCAATGTAAGGTGGATGGACTCAGATAACTTTTAAGGTGGAAATCTGTTTTTCACCTTACACCCAGAAATTGTTCTCTAAAACTTGTGTATGCAGACAAATATAGCTTTCTCCTTTAAGATTGAAATCTGTCATTTTCCAGACAGATTACACCTCAAGTCTGTATTCGTCTACTTAAAATGAAAGATCAGCATCTGCACATCTCCTCTGACTGCTTTAAGGTTTGACATGAGGGTGATTTATTTTGGGAGACAGACAAGGCATCTGAAAAACACTCCAAGATTAATTTTTAAGGTGGGAATAAACACATGAAGTTGCAGATTTGTTCATTTTTATATGAGCTCAGTGAGCTCTGTTTCTAAGGTGGAAATCTGCAGATTAAGATAAGTTGTACCTAAACGGGTGTTTTTAGTTGTAAGCAAAGATCAGTATTTTCAAACAGACTCAGTCAACTTCTAAGGAGGAAATCTGTTCTTTTTTTTTTATAGATTACACTCACGTTGCTCTAATGTGAAGCTCCCATATGCGGATAAAGCAGTATGTTATGGTGTAGATTTCTGCAGACAGACTTTCCTGGTTGGAGTTGGAGGTTTAAGGAAAACTACATGTCAGAATTTTGTTGTTTTAGTCATAGTGTTGCAGTATAATTCCAATCTGCTTTGCTTGGAAGATCAGTTTCCATAGATAGACTTTTAAAGTGCAAATCTGGGGTTTATGTTACAAGAAAAAATAGCCTTAACTTGGACTTGTTTATTTGAGAAGTATCTAGAAACATATTCATTTTTAAGGTGGTAATGTGAATTTTAAATTGTAGTTTATTGAGATTAAGAGAGATAAAGTGAAATTAGGTTGATTTGATTTGAAGGCAGGGAAAGTATCCAAAAGCATGATGGGTGACTTTTTAAAGTGGATATCTGTAATTATCTTTACAGGCTAAATCCAGAAATTGTGCTGTTGTACATCTTGTATATACAGATGACAAATCTTAAGGTAAAAATCTGGACTTCTAAGTTGAAGATAAAAAGAAACTTTGTATGTTTACGTACAAACTCAGCTGATTTTGGTTTTTAAGGTGGAAATCTGTTTGTCAAAAATTGTGATTTTTACAGCAAAAATGTGCACTTTAAGGTGAAAGTATGATTGAATAGAATATTTCCAACACCTGTGTTGTTCAACTGAAAACAAAGATCACTGCCTACAGATTCACGTTTTTAAGGTGGAAATCTAGGGGTTTGTTTACAGGTTAAAGGAAGGTTAACATTTGGAAATTGTGCATTCTTAAAAGTAGCTGTGATTTTAAGGTGGAAATTTACAGTTTGAAGGAAAATTACACTGAGCAGCTGAAGCCTGTGTGCACCACAAAGCAGTGGCTCCTTGAGCTGGAATTCAGGTCAGGCAGTGGCCTGATTATGCAATCAGCTGACAGCGTGTGGAGTCGGTTAACAGAGGAGTAGGTGGGAGGCGTCCGGTTGGAAATTTCCATAAGGATGTTTTGTTTGGAAAAAGGAAACAGTCTGTGGAGCTGTGTTTTAGAGAGCGTTACGTTTCACAAAGGAAGGAGGACTGCAGCTGCTGTGTTACTTTAACTCTGTTCTGTGTTAAACTCTTTTCAATGTTTCCGATTTATATTTGTAAAATCAGCCGCTCTGTTTCGAGTAGTCGTCTCGTTGTGATTGGTCAGGTGCTGCAAACCCCGCCTCTGACATGTGAACACGCTCATTGCTAGATTAGGAAAGCCTGGGCTTACTTATTGAGCTGCTAACCAGCATCATCTTAGGCAGAGAAGGAAACAAGGATAACTGGATTAGTAGAAGGGGGTGCAGAGCAGATTCACCCGAAGAACATTGTAGCATCTCTCCTTAAAGTGTTATCTGTGTGATGTTCGCTCTCAGGTTGGACGACATGTTAAAAGTTTTGGTTCTTCGTTGGTCCAACAAAAGTGTGACTGCTGCTTCTCTGCCTGTGTTTTCGGCAGGTGGAGGAGGAGCTGTGGGAGGAGGAGTTCATCGAGCGCTGTTTCCAGGAGATGCTGGATGAGGAGGAGGAGTGGGAGTGGTTCATCCCGTCCAGAGATCTCCCTTCTCAAAGCGTCAGCCAGCTGCAAGAGCAGATCAGCCTCCTGGTCCTCGATGGCGACAAAGACCTGGATGTGGTGGTGAGTTTATCACCTTTACCATTGGTTACAGAGAAAACTCGTGTTTTGGCCATAAGAATAAAAGGACACCAGAAGATGGCGTCCTGTCAGCTGACATTATTCCAACACATTATAAAAAAAATGTAGGATTACAGCAAATATACTCCAAAGCCAAAACATTAAAAACAACCACTAATAAAATAAAATAAAGTTTGAAAAATAGAATAAAAACTACACAAATAATTAGTATAGCCAAATGGAAAAAGACAAAGGACCTTTAATTCAGTAAAAATCTGAAACACTGAAACACGTTTAATCTGAATGAAACGTGTAAAGCTGAATATGATACAACAATGTGTAAAATAGTGCAATAAAAAAGGATGAAATCAATAATACAGAAAGAGCTGCTGAGTGAGACACAGCACAGTGCCTGAACGTGTCTGATAACATCTCCACACTGATTGGTTTCTCAGGTTTTTTTTCTTCTCAATTAGTTGATTATTAAATTAGTCTCTGACTGTTGACCCTCATCTGTCCAGCAGAGGTCGTTGTTTCTTTATTTTCTTCACAGAAATAACAATGACGGTTTTTCTTCTTCTCTCCTTCAGGTGACCAGCAGCTTGAACCCCAATGCCAAGGAGTTCACCCCAGGCATCCAGAAACATGCCATGTGACCCGGCTAGGCTCCTCCCTCCCCCCAACCCTAGTCCGCACTGTGACATCATCACCAAGATGTCTGCTGTATTTTCCAGCTGCCACTCGACCTTCAGCCTGACGTGTTGCCAAAGTTCTGCGCTCGCATGTCTTCACAGTTACAGGTGTGTGTGTGTGTGTGTGTGTGTGTGTGTGTGTGTGTGTGTGTGTGTGTGTGTGTGTGTGTGTGTGTGTGTGTG
>NW_005187480.1:91161-113388 GCF_000239375.1 Pundamilia nyererei | reverse complement strand
GTGTGTGTGTGTGTGTGTGTGTGTGTGTGTGTGTGTGTGTGTGTGTGTGTGTGTGTGTGAACTCTCTGAATGTACATCAGCTGAGAGGTGTTTGTATGACTCTAAATCAGAACAAACTGCTTCCTGTCTCCACTTTAATTATTATTTGGGGCACTTTTATAAAACCTGAAATCAAACTGTGTGCTTGTTTTTTTTTTGTTTTTTTTTTGTTTTTTTTTTTGTTTTGTTTTGTTTTGTTTTTTTGTTTTTTTTAATTCGACTTCCTGTTCAGAGGGTCGCCTTCGCCGCCTCGTGGCGTCTAAAAGCACTTTTCCGGTCGTGGTTTGTTTAGCTGGCTGTTCTGCTGTTTCTTGCTCTTTTTCCCAGCATCCTTGGCGTTTCTGTCAGCTCTGACTTGTCTTCGCTCTGCTGCCTACATCAAATAACTCGTGTTGACTTTTTTTCTAAATGCACAGAAAGTACTGTATAAAAAGTCATATAAACAAAAACAATGTAAAAAAAATCTATTTTTTCTTATACTACTTGAAATAAATGTTTATGAAAGGAAAAAAAAAGTGTTTGTCTGTTAATAAAAAGCATCCACACAGCTAGGAGCGCAAAAAGGACTGGGTAAAAGTCTTGAACCACCCCAAAAGTGCAGCGATCAAGCGAAACGTAAACATACATGGAGATGCAGTATATGATTTATGTAAGTATGGTCATTTATAAAGTAAGAAATATATAATTTTTTACGTTTTTTAGAATGTTCTTTAAAATTGTTAAATACTAATTTTTAAAAATAAATATACATATTTTATTTATGACCTCGAATAGTTCACTGAAAGTTAAAAACTTGTGTTTTAAGGGAGTTTTGCAGCTCTACCTGCAGGGGGCGACACAGTCTGCCCAGCCTGTAGGCCCTCAGCAGGGTTTCTAACCTCCTGAGCTGCTGTCTGAGCAGGAATTTAGAGCGAGGACTAATTTATCTGACAGGAAGTTCCTCCTGCTTGCTCTGCTCTCTCTTCTTCTGTGACAGAGGCACAAAGCAGCGGCGGCCATAGATCAGCCGCAGCCCCCCATTGTTGCCTGACAGGTCAGATACAGACCAGGACTGCAGCCATGCATGCTGATGAGGGTGTGTGTATCAAAGGAGGCGTGGCCTCAGGGGTGGCAGGTCACACATTCTCGCCGAGTGCTGATTGGTCAGAGGGAGATGTTGGGGAATGTGCAACAGCCACAGATGTCTGCAAAGTGCTGCGAGGTCATGACCCCTGTGTTGGTGTCAGGACGCCCAATCCCCACCCATCCATCTGCATGTGATCACCTTCAGCATCATCTTCATCATCTCCATCGGAGCGTCCGACTGGGAGTCCTCAATAGAGGCTCATTGTTCCTCTGGTAGAAGAGGAGGAGGAGTCTGAACATCATGCTGCTTGTTCTTCACCTCCGAGACGAAGGTTCAGGTTCAGGAACCGTGGCGGTTGGGTTTGGTCAAAGAAACACCCGATGAGACCTTTTCTTACATTCGTTAGACGTGATCCTTTTCGCAGCATGGAAGGAGTGGTTCTCATTCCAGATCTGGGCCACAAAAAAGCCAAAACACGAAACAGATCAAACTTTAGTGGACCAGACTGAAACATGGTTTAAGTTACTTTTTTCATGTTACATGCTTTCCAATTACTCTTATAGCCTTTACACACCGGACGCCTAAAATTCCTGAGAATATTTAATGCGTTAAAAATATTTTTCACATTTTTCGGACCAATCAGGTCACTGCATTTGACAACAAGTGCACTTGAAGTTTAAAATGAGCACGAGTACTGAATACACAGAGGTGACTTTTGAGAAGTTTAATTAATTAATTAATTAATTTAATTAATTGTGCAGCAGAAATAATACGAAAAAGTTGTTCTATCCAGTGAAACCATCTGACCGTACATCGGGGTTCAACATCAGCAGGACACTGAAGTCGTGGAGGAATTATTCTGTTTTCAGGATCAAAGAAAGAATATTTCTTCTTGCTAAACTAAGCTAATGCTAGCCTGCCTGCTAACATGGTCAAACTGTAAGATTTTATTAGGTTTTATTAGTAAAATGTTATCTTGAGTGTATGAGGGTTGGCGTAAACATTCAGAACTCCGGAACTGTTTTAGTCACTTAGCTGTCCATTGTAAGATTACTTTATCAGCTATAGTTACAACTGGATTCATCCATTTTAACTTCACATGATAAGATAAGATTAGATAAGATAAGATAAAAAGAACTTTATTTATCCCGAGGCAAATTCTTTTGTCATATACATGCTCAATGAAGCAAGAGAGACAGAGGAGCAGAGGAATAAGATATACAATATGTACAATAGAATACAAGTATACAGTAATATACAGTAGGATAGTGCAAAATATAATATCAAATAACTGTAACAAGTAACAATATAACTATCCTGAGAAATAAATAGCTTAGCTTAGCTATCAGTGCAGATGATTCTAAAAGTAACATAGTATTGTGCAAATGGATAAAAAAGTCAAAACTGTGGATTTTTTTGCCATCCATAATTAGAAATTTCAGGTTATTATCTCAAAATCTCAACATACTGACTCAAACTTTGGAGAAAACAATTTGACATTGAGAATTTATTAACACGTTTGTAAAACACTGCAATTCCTCAAATGTCCACTAGAGGCTCCAGGAGCGAGTCAGTCCACCTAGACTCCCATGCTAAAATAATATATCACAGGTAATTGTGGGGCTAACTTAGCAGTCTGCACTCTTTTCTACTTATGGTCCCTTCTGGCTTCAGAAAAAAACCAACATGGGTGCAGCTTAAATATTCCCACTGAAGCTTCGCAAACCAAAGGGTGACGTCTGAGTGTTGGCGTGCATCTTTGAATAATGTGTGTGGTGCAGACTGGGTTTTATAAATAACCATCAGAGCTTCGGTTTGACCCATTAGACATCTCTTTCACGTGTTTCTGTTTGATTGATGCTGGGATGCTAAATGAAGGCTTCTCTTTATGGAAACCTGCAGTCTTCACACTCTGTATTGGAGGCTCCATGATGAGTTGGTGTCCAACCCGGTGACTCTTTTCAGGTGCTGTGTTTTCTGGTCATGACGTTGTCATGACGCCGGGCAGCCGCAGATAAATCCAAACTGCTTCCCTTTGTGGCTGTTAACGCAGAGGTAAATTATAACCCTGAGCAAACAGCCTGCAGACAAGTGAAAGGGAAGCAGCTCCCAGAATGCATCAGCAGATTGATGGAGGTGGAGGCCGCGCGGCGCTGGCGGCAGCAGCATTCATGCGCCTGATTCACGGCGGCGTTCCATTACATTAAAACCTTCCTGAACAACAAGACGGCTGTGAGGAGAGGGGAAGATATTCATAAGAGCAGACAGATGGGACAAAGGACTGTATTTGATCATGTGTGTGCGCAGAGACGTGATGGAGGAGCAGAGGAGGAAGAGGAAAAGGAGGAGTGTAAAGAGTGTTTACTGAAGCATCACTCTTGGACCTGGAGCTTCTATAAGCATAGACACAAAGGTTCTGATACATGTTTTTAAAGAGCTTTTACAAACCGAACCCAAAGCTCACCATACATTCAGTTAATTCAGTTATTTTGAGTTTTAGCCAAAAATCTTCAAATATTACACTTTAATAATTAAAACTAGATAAACTGATTGTATCGCTAGATACTCCATAACCAGGTCATTTTCCAGTTTGTTTTTTAATAGAGAGTCTTTAATAAAGAGTCAGGTAGTGAAAAACATAAAGACAAAGCATATGCAGAAGTCGAAAATCACATCTCGCAGCCGTCCCTTCGTTATCACACATCAATCTGTTGCATGCATGTGCGAAATGGGTTTCTTCCTTCCACAATAAAAGCCCAACCTTCATACCATATATGCTTGTTTATGTTCATCGACTTAATTTGTTCCATCTTTCCTGACAGTCAGCATGACTGTGAAACTAAAATATTTAAGAGGACTGCGGAAAGACTGAAATGTATGTTAACCTGTGGAGTTAAACCAAACCTAATGAGAAGTTTTTTATTGCCTAAATCTAGCTAACTGACTGGTTTCTCATGATATTGAATTAATAATGTGGTTTAATAATAATTGTGATTTCAAACTATTGTTTTTGATGGTGCCATCTATATTGTTAATGCCTCTGCATTGTTATACCTCATCCCTTCAAATTGAGAAGTAGATAAAAATATTCCAAAGAATCGGAATTGTACTTGTCTGAGCTCATCAATTCTTTTACTAATGCCTGCAGGTGCTGGCAATGCACAATGATTCCAAACCAGCAGTGTCAAATATGCACGTCTTGCAAGAGTGCCATACATTTTATGCTCAGTCTTTGTGCACCACAAGTGTTGCTACTACTGTTCCGTAACCGGGAAGCTCATCTGTGTAGATGCCTCGAACAATTTTATCTGAGTAAGAAAGCCTGAATGAAAATGAATGCCATGCAAATATTCTCTCACATTCTCTCATCATTAAGTCTCCTCCGAGTGGTCACAGCATTATGGATCATATCCAAAATCCTTAATGGGGAATATGAATGGGATTTTCACTTCGTGAGCCTCACTGTTAAGTTCTGATAATGGGGAATCAACCGCAGTGAGGGGAAGGTGACAGGAACAAATGCTGTTTCTGGCACCCAAAGCTCCACCCTCTTTTGGGGGTGTGGCGATCAGTTTGAGCATTGTATTTGTATGAGATGCAAAGTGTTAACTCATCAGGCTCTAGGGTTGGGTATTGATAAGATTTTCACGATTCCGATTCCATTTTTGATTCTGTTTAACGATTCGATTCTTTATCGATTCTTTTTTAAAAAGGAGAACACTAAGGTCGATTAGCTTAGAACTTTGTTTTATATCTTCTCTTTGAACAAGATAGAAATTTAGGCGTAACATGGCCTTACAAACCCAACAGTGAGATCTTAAGAGATCCACAGCCTACGGCTCTTTAATGGGGTGTCACAGGGTCCCCAGCAAAAAAAAATTGTAAAATAATAAAATAAATATTCTTCTGTAGCAATAACAAAGTATAACATAAATTATTCAGTAGCAATTACACAAGAATATCCAGTAATGTCCCTGCCTACAATTAAACACATTCACTTACCGAAAATTGGGGGCATCTGCTGTGGCAAATGGGTGCAAGCCTTTGACCACAAACTTAGTCACTGCTCGGTGACATTCGTCTATCCTGGCCTGAAAGGAGACGCTACCGGTAGACTGCAGCGAGAACTGCCAGCATCTGAGCCAGACTCTGTCTCTCTCATCATGGCCACCCAAATGCACAGTAATGGCAGATTTTGTAACAAGGCCGATCGCGCTAACATAATATGCACTGTTATTTGATTATTTACCTGCCGCATTAACGGGAGAGGACGTGCAAACGTTACCGCTGCTGCTGGGTTGTGATTCACGAGTCCGGAGCGGAATTAAAAACATGACATTCATTTAAGGTCATCGCGTGTTTTGTGAGCAAATGCTTTTGCATATTCGTAGTGTTTCCTCCCTTAAATGAAATATCTACTTTGCAAGTATTGCAAGTTGCCCTGTTGTCATCCGTTCTCGTAAAGTATAATCAAACTTTTGAGCGTGTGAGCTGCTTAGGCGCCGTGCCAGATAAATGATGCTCCGCAACGTGGTGACGTCATTCGGGGTGACTGGAATCGTTAAGGGAATCGTTTGCAAAAATGGCAAACGATTCCAAGGAATTGAAACAGTGGGAACCGGTTCTCAACAAGAACCGGTTTTCGACACCCATCCCTATCAGGCTCCATTTCCAAAAATAAGCTTAATTTTTTATGTGGATAGGAATGGTTTAAGCACTGAAAGAAGCAGAAACATGGAGGAGGAGGAAACACCTTTCAGTTTTTTAACAGACATTTATCAAAAGTAATTCTGCTGCTGATAATCATATGTTCCTCACACATTTTCTTACTTTTCCCCTCTGGTTATTTTTTTTTATCTCTACAAACATTTTTGTTCAGGTAGTGCAGAAAGAATATTTTAATAATTATTTTTAAGAAATAAGTGCAGAAATCCTGGAACAATACGAGCTTGTACATGTCACTGCTTATAAATATTTAAGTTAATTGTCGCAGATAACAGTTTGAAATATTAATCATTTCAGGAAATAAAAGTTAAAGTGAAGATACAAACTCAATATTAAGGATTTTAACCGAGAAGTTAAACGTAAACAAGCGAGAATTGAGAGGGGGAGAAGGAGCAGGCCATATGGTTTGGAGTGCAATAACTTGAATTTGCTCCAACAAAGGAGTAATTGAGAAGGGGAGAAGGAGCTGTGAGTCTTGACTCGACAAAGCTGCGAAAACTCTCTTCTTTCAGGCTAATGAAGCTGTTGTCTGGGGGTGTGCTGCAGAGTGCAGGGGGTGGAGGAGTATGGAGGAGGTAGAGCGGCCCTGGACGTGATTTGTCATACAATCTGAATCTTTAGGAGGGCCACAGCGGAGGGAGACCTCCTCTCCATATGTCTGCTTCGTTTGCATCTGAAAGCTGAAAGCAGGGCTGAAGGCTGGGGGACGAGGAGGAGGAGGAGGGTCACACTGCTCTGTGCATCATCAGGTTTGAGGGTATGTGTGGCTCCTGTTGTTGTGTTTTTTTGTTTTGTTTCACTCAGCTGTCGAGATTCTTCTTTTTCTTTAGGAGAAAAGAAACTGCAACAGTATCAGGAAAAATCTTAAAAATGAGAGGCTCAAAATTAATCTCCCCTCACTTCAACTGCTACAACTCAAAGTCCTGAGGTTGGAAATGTGTCGTAAGAAAATTGCAATGAAAAAGTCAATAAAGCTAAAGAAAGAAGAGCCAGGAGGAAATAAAGAAATACAAGCAAGAGATCAAGGAAGAATCTAAGAAGATGAGTAAAAATTATAATTGACACCAGAAGGAAAGCAGACAGAAAATATGGAGCAGATCAACTGAAGGATGAAATAAGTGAAAACTACAGTAAAATAAACTGTTCTCTGATTCCAGCTTTTTTCTTGTGATTTTACAAAGCAAACTACATGTTTAAGAGTTCGTCCCCGTTAGCTGAACACGAGGAGACATTTATTAAAAGCACGTTTGTGGCGAATACAAAGTCAATAATGAAATTAATGACTTGTTGCAACTCTACTGCTGGTGGTTAAAGCTCTCTTGTTCTGCAGGTGGATGCATCTTTGAACTAGAAGGAAGTAGCAGTTCATGAAATAGACCTCTAATCCTACGATTTGTGTTCCTGGGAGCAAAATTTCCTGCCCTCACCCTTACACAGGCCTAGCGACTGGTCCATGACCATCTGGCAACTACTGTCGTGAGGGAAACAGAGTAAACCTTCTTGAGATCATTGATCTATTGATTGCTAGCAAATTGCTAACTGTCTGTAGTTTATACGTCCGAAATATAGACCATCTACTTTCAAAGTAAAAGTTGCACCCTTTGAATCATGCTGGCACAAGTTTATACTACTTTTATGCAGCGCTTTATTAAGCTGTACTACCGCTCAACGAGTAGTTAGCAAGTATTTGCAGACAAAAATGTAAAACTACAGGTAACCGTGGCAATCTGCTGTCAACTGTGGCAATCATGGTGAGGTGTTTGGTGGAGGACTGTCTTTAAAACCAATTTAACCCAGCGAGAGCCAGCAACCTCCAGGTACAACCACGAACTCCCAACCAGTAACAATGGGAATAGCCTATATGTTTCCTAGCAACCATATTGGCGAATATCTCTCAAACAAGGTGCATATGACGTCACGGGAGAAACCTTGCTGTTGGAGCCTCTAGTGGCAAATCCAGGAACTACAGTTTTGATGCTCGGTCGCCTGAAAACTTTTGGCACTCCGTGTGATTTTATTTTTAATCCTTTCAGCTCTCGGTCTGAAAAATAGAAAGCAGCAGCAACAAATAAAAAACACTGATGTCGACCTTTCTCTTCGCTTTCACTCACACAGAGGTTTTGTGTTCATCTCCACAGTCGTGTGAGCAGGATTTTCTCAGCCAGAATATGTTTGTGAAGTGATAGATTTTGTTCTGCTTGTGTTACAGGATTACTCGATCAGAGTCTGAGAAGATTAGACTTTTTCTCTCCTTCAGCTCAATCACTTGTTTTTGATTCCTCTTTTGCCTCGAGAGTCCTCCAGCTTCTCTCTTCTCTGTTTTTTTGGAGGGTGTTTGGGAGTCGGGGGGGTCCTTTAGTTCATTTCTTTCTGTGTCATTTTCTCACGTGTTTCTCTTCATTGAAATTCAATCACATCTCGTGTCGCTGAGACTTAATCCTGTCAGAGCTTCACCCCGGACGGACCTCTCACTCTGCTCCCTTTCTTTCATTCACTCCTGTTTTTACTTGTATTTTCTTCTGTCTTTTTTGTTCTCCTGTCCTCATCTGTGTTCATACAGAACCTTCCCATACAAAATACAACACAAAATACAACGTACGTGTTGTTTTCTTTCTGAATCAACACAAATTCATAATAAAAAACACACTTTACATAAAACACATCATACGATAAAAATGAAAAATAAATGTAAAAAAAACATTACTGTGATTATCGAGAGAATTTAATTTCTTAAAGACGTCAAGGATTACCATTTAGCGACATGCAGATATACAGACAAAATACCAGTTACAGCCAGGTTACAGCAGCCGTGTTAGTTGTTATTTTACAAAGCAAACCTTTGTAAAACATGTTTTTTTTTAAAGAAAGAAAAGAGAAAAGTATTTTAATAATTACTGAAGTGTGCTGAAATAAAATAATCATAGTGGTCACTTTCACAGCTGTTTCCTCCCGTTAGAAGTAGATATACTTCTTTATACTGCGTACTGTGATGATCCCCTCACTGGGCATGGTAAGTGTTTTCATTGTACCTCTTTTTAGGTGTGTTTTGTGTGCTGCATTAATGCATTAGCAACAGCCAGCTGGGAAGTGGTCCAGGGTGAGCTGTAGAAGCTCCAGGTGTATAACTTTAGAGGTCACTGGTCAACCCAGGTCCTCTCCACCTCTCTGCATTTCATGACTGCTGTTTAACAGGTTGTTTAAAGCTAAAAAAAAAAAAAAACCCTCCATATTCACACCGATGACCTTCATCCTTCAGCCTCACTCAGAAACAACATCATGCAAATCTAAACTGTGCCACCCACGTGTCCATCAGCTCTCAGCCAAAAGGATGTCAGCCGTAAAGTGTTTCCATACACTTTAACTGCAGCTCGACAAGCTGTTTGATCACTTTGAAGTGATGGAGGCTGTAAAATGAAAAAACCTATCTCCACCTTGTTCTTCTTCTGCAGTCTGTTGGGGTTTAAGCTGCTCCTCCTCCTCACTGCAGGAACGCTCTGTGTGTGGTTCAGACAAGGCAGCGCAGCATCTGCATCAAAAAGACCATTTTAGAAATGACTCTGGGTTAAAAACTAGAAAATGGTACATTTATTTGGTCAAGCTGCCTCCAGGGACAATAGTGAGCTTTTACACTCTGATCCCCCTCAGTTTCCTCTTCTCATATGTATTTATTGAGCTGCAGATACCTTAGATGTTAGTTTTTTCTATCAAACTATCCAACCAAATGTCCCAGACCCTGCAGTTCCTCTAATATGCACATGATGCTGGATCCAAAATTGTATTAACAGAAATTTACAGCCATGTTTACATCCTGCTATGAAAAACAGATTCACCACTGTGTTGTCAAAAAGTCTTCACCCAGCGAGAACGAGCAGGATTATCCTCCTTTCTGAAACTTCGAATGACCAAAACGTGGAAAATGGACTTCATGTTTTATTCAGTGACTGAGCCCAAAAACTCATCAGGAACATTTTACTGAGGTCAGCGCCGAGGACTGTTTTCTCCACAGACTTCTATAGAACCAAAGTCTTGCTACAGAACAGAATTAAGACACTTAGTTTCTCTTTTTAGACTTGGAAACTACATCCGTCTTTGGTCTCAGCATTATGGAGAAGGTACCAACCACAAAGAGATAACAGTCCTGTTTTAGAAACCTACAAAGAGTGTACTCAGAGGTAGGAGGTTTAGAAACTGTGTTCAGTTTGGATCTTTGTGTTTGTTTTGCTTGAACCTACTAAAAACATCTTAGTTAGGTGTACAAAAAGATGGTGTTTGGGGTTAAAACATGCCCCATCTCTGGCTTTATTTAGTCAAAGTGTTTTTTATGTTTAACAAATAAATCTTAATCTGATTTGCGATTAAACAGACTATATGTGAATCAGAAGTAAAAACTATAAAGGTGAGAGTTTCCTGTCTGCAGGGAAGAGCTGGTGTCTGGGTGGTGTTTAGCGCCCTGGAGGAAATTATAAAGTCCATGTCAGGTCAGTGACACAGACCTCTGATTTTATTTGAAGAGTTTTAATGATTTGATTTAAGAATTTCTTCTTTCTGTTTTTCACAATCATCTGTTTGTATCTCTTATTAATCGGACTTTCTTTCTTCCTTTCCTTCCTTGTTCTTTTCCTCTGGATCGTTTTCTTTCCTGTTTTCTGTCTTTGTTTTCTTCTTTAACTCTTTTTCTTTCTTCTGTTAATCTAAAGTCAAACTCTTCACTGAGGGGTTAACCTTTCTTTCTTTTGCACACCATTTTCTTCTTCTTCTTCTTAAACAGGTGCTTTTATTTCATTCAAACCCACACTTTCTTCTTTATTATTAAGTTCAATTATTTACGTTTTACCGTCACTATTTCTTAATCCTTCTTAACTCCACTTTTTCCTTTTTCCGTCCTCAGATCTTTTCTTTCAGCACTGAAGGTTCAACCTTCTTTCCTTTCTTTTCTTCCTACTTTGCAGAATTTTAAATTTCATTAAAATCATGCACCAAACTAAGCAACATGACAAATTCTGCAGAGAAAGGGATTTGTTGTACACTTACACTCCTTTTTCTTACTATTTCTTTTTGACCTGACAATATTTCATCTTCTCTCTTTTTCTCTTTTTTTCTTTCCTTCATAAAAAACCTTCCCTGACATAAAACTAACCTCTGGAAGATTTATTTCTCTGTTGCAGTCAATTGTTTGTTTCTGAATTTCATCTCTTATTCGTCTTCATGGGTTTCTACTCATCTTACCTTTCTTTATTTCCTCTCTACTTTCCACTCCCTTTCTTTCCTTCTTTAACTCTTTCTTTCTGCATTCAACAAAATCTTCCCCCAGGGTTCATCTTTCTTTCCTTTGAAGGCTCCTTTATTTTCTTTCTCCTTAAAGAGTTTCCAACCTTAAAGCAAACATGAAGTCTATAAAATTCTGCAGACATGTCCCCTCAGAAACATTTGTTTTTAAACTTCAGTAAAATGCAGAAAACTGGATTTCTTCTTGTATTAAGCGTGCTTTATCCTCTTTGGGTGAAATAGGATTTGCTGGCTCGTTGTTGGGGCCTCACGGAGGCTTGTGCCGGCCCTGCAGCCGGGGCAGAGATGATTTGTGTGCAGCCTGGGTTTGGTTTTGTTCCTGCTGGGGCCCATTTGAATAAGAATGATGCCAATAGAGTGGCTGAGGCAGAAAGAAAGCAGCACAAAAGGCGAGAGGAGCTGAATTTGGACCAGGGACAAACCAGGAGAGGAGTGAAAAGAAGTGCAGGGCGGACAGCCACAATGGAACAATTCACCTTATAATCGCTTTGATATATTATACATGCCTGAAGACTCTAAACATTGTGTAATTATTTATAAATGAGTGTCCCCCCCCCCCCCCCTCCTCATGCAGAAGAAAGCAGCAGAAAGACTCTGCAGGTCTCTGCTTCTCCTCCGCTGGACTGCATACTGAATAAATGGAATAATTAATGGAAAATTGTATGCCTGTCTCATAAAGATGTCTTTAAAAAACACTTAAAGAAAATTGGTCTGTATGCGCTCACGCTGGATGGGTTTACTGCTGCCTGAAGGGATGAAAAGACGGACAAAAAAGCCAGACTTCATAAGGTGAAACAGTTCAGCCGAAGCCTGACGTGTCAGATAAAAATGACCCAAAGATCGAGGTCATTTTTAACGCTTGTGTTCAGATGCTGGGGTTGTGGTTTACATTCTATTTATCTCTTACAGAAGCGTTCTAGCAGCTCTCTTAGTGATGTCTGCCGGTGAACTCTGGAGCACCTCAGGGCGCTGTTGTAGCTCCCTGTTTATTTTACATGCTGCCATTCAGAGTTTTAGAAACACTGAGGTCAGAAGTGCAAATGTTCCCCTAGCAGAGCCCCCCATCAACCAAACTCTCTATATTTTTTAAAGTGTTTAAGAAGAGAGATGATTTGATTGTATTTTGTGGAGTGTGATGCTGTCTCTGTGTCATGCTCTGAGGCCATGTTTGTAATTCTGGTGGAGACTGTAATTATTTTTGTTCACATACTTTTAGGTTTTTGGACACAAGGGTATATAATGATCTCTGGTGAAATTAAACAAACTTGAGATACACTTTTTGGTTTTATCCAAACTGACATTCATGCAGAAATCAGGTTTGATTTTTCACATTTTCCCAGTAAAGATAAAAAATATATTCTGTGACGGGAAAGAAACTTTAGTTGTTAATCTTATGTTTAAAAGCTGTTGGTGGTCCGACTTTTATTGTGAAAGGCTTCATAGTTGCACGTCTGTCGGATTTAAAGGTGAACAGTATTTTTTGTATGGCTACTGAGGTGCACAGAATGAACAGGTGCAAGTTAAACTTTGAGACGTGTTTCCTTCACGTTAAGGAAAAAAGCCGAGCACTGACGAAGACTTCCGGGTAGAAAGAACTACTTTTCTTTGTTAGGATGAAGCTCCTTTCTCCTCCTGCTGCTGCTCCTCTTTCTGTGTTTGTGGAACAGTAAGCAGAGGATGGATGGATGGATTCTCCGAAGCGTGTCTCAGCCCGGCGGGGAGGAGGAGGTGGAGGTCTCTCTGCCTCTGCTTTCTTCTTCCACCTTTTTTCATGTTTTTGGTTTAAACTCTCGTAGTGGGTTTGGTCCTTTCTGTCTCGCGGGGGGGCATTGCGTGTAGTTCGCGTGGCCGGCCGCGCGCTCTGATTGGCTGGCCGTGATTACCGGCACGCTTCTCTGTGCGGGGCGGACAAACACCGCGGGCGTCATTATGTTAATGAGCTTCTCCCGCGGCACGGGGCAGACCTGCCGCAGCATTCATCCCCTCATCCTGCGCGCTGATGCCAGGCCGGGGGGGTCACAGGGGGGGCGCGGGGGCAGGGGGCCGGTCATTGTCCTCCGCGCGCTATATAAGCGGGCTGAGGCCGGTCGTGTGCCAGGCTCACCGGCTCGCACGAGCTGATCCAGAGCAGAAAACACGCAGAGACACGCGCGCCTCTCCGAACTGACACAGACTTCAGGTGAATTCCTCTCGCGTGGATCCCTCACGCCTCCTCTCCTCGCAGTCATGGACTCGCTCTACTCCGACATCGACAGCAACAGCTGCGACTTCTTCCCGCACAGCGAAGACGAGGAGTCCCGCAGCCCGCGCTGCGCGTCCCCGCAGCCCGAGCAGCAGAAGAAGCAGCGGCGTCGCGGCCGCGCGCGCAGCGACGCCACGGTGCAGGTGGTGAAGAAGAACCGGCGCCTGAAAGCCAACGACCGCGAGCGTAATCGCATGCACAACTTGAACGACGCGCTGGACGCGCTGCGCGGCGTGCTGCCCGCATTCCCGGACGAGACGAAGCTGACGAAAATCGAGACTCTGCGGTTCGCGCACAACTACATCTGGGCGCTGTCCGAGACCATCCGCATCGCGGACCTGCAGGCGGGCAAGGCTGGAGAGCCGCCTGTGCTGCTCAGCCCGTGCCTAGCCGAGGCCCCGAGCCCGGGCAGCGATGCCTGCTCCTGGAGCTCCAGCGGCTCCTCGTCCTCGTCCTCCCCGGCCTACTGCGCCTCCAGCCCGGGCAGCCCCGCCGCGCCCGAGGACTACAGCTACCTGCGGCAGGACGCGCTGTACGGCTTCCGCAGCTTCGTGCCGGGCATCTACTGATCCATGAGCCCGGAGGTCCCGCTGGAATAAGACTGAGAGCCGCTATTTGCCTTACTCACACCTCATCACCATCGTCGTCGTGCCTCTACGTATGGACTGGAAATGAAAGGAACTGAATTTGATCTGTTTTTTTATTATTAGTTTTGGGTTTTGTAAATTTCTCCAAAAACCTTTGCACTTTCCCCTCTCCCCCCTCTCTCCCCCAGAGTCTGCAGGTTACCTCAGTCTCAGTTTTTCTGTTTTCGTGTCCGAGGTGAAAAGTCAATTTTACAATTAGTAGAGTGATTCTGCAGAAAAGAGAGCGTGGAAATCGAGTTTCAACGCTCCCACAATAGACTGAAAGGAGCTGCCCGCATTCATTATGTATTCCACACACACACACACACACAGACACACACACCCTCTCTCTGCTGTGTTTTTATTTATTCGACTCGTTTCGTTTTGTCACGTGAAATTTGTATTTTGTACATAAAGAGATTTTATTCTATTTACTTGGAGCTTTGGTGCCACTTTTCTACTAAATAATAAAGTTATAACGTTTCTATAAAACTCGCCTCTGCCTGCTTCTCCTTGATCCCGAGCCTCAGTCTGCGCAGATATGCTGCAGTAATCTGAGTTTAATCCGGGTTTAACCGCCGTGCACGGGCGCAGACAATGGCTTCAGGGATCGTGCGTGAGTTTTTCTTTTATTATAATGATAATTAATATTAATAAGATAACGGTTTGCTGAGAGCAGCAGGTGGAAGCACGTCACGCGACACGGAGATCGTTTAAAGTTTGACTGTGATGTTAATGAGGCACAAATAAAAAGCGGTGGAAGATCATAAACAAGCAAACTGCAACTAAAGGATTTAATGTGATTTAATGAGCTTTACAGATGCACCAGCCTGTTGTTCTGCGCATGTGTACAGGCGATTAGAGAGCAATTTCAAAATAAAACAATAAAATGAGACCTGGAAACGCTTCAGAATAAGAGTGTTTGTGAAATACAAAATTAAAATATAATGAAAGATATTGTGGCAGGGGAGGGAGGTGTTTAATCTTCTTCCCCCTCTTCCTCCTCTGGGAGTCACAGCAGTCTTGTTGTCTCTGCACGTTTTGAGAATCTACAGACAATCAGGGAACACCTGAGGGAGGACACAGTGCTACCAACTGCTGGAGGAGGAGAAAAGAGGAAGGAGATTCGAGTATAGAGTGACAATAATCCTCCTGCAGGAGTAATCTGACCGAGAGTCATACTGCAGGAGTCTTCTTCGTTGTTTCCTTCTTCTGTTACTTCTTCTTCTCATTCTTTGTCTTCATCCTCTTACTTCATCCTCCTCTGTCACCTTCTCCTCCTTTTCTCCCTTCTCTCCCCTCTAATCTTCTACATTTCCCCCTTTGCATATTCACATCCTGCTCCTTCTCCTCTTCCTTCCATGTCTTTTTCACCTCCTCATTCTCCTCCTTCTTCCTCATCCATCCACCCCTTCATCATTTGTCCTCCTTCTTTTCCTCTTCCTCGTCAATTCATCCTTCTCCTTTTCCACCTCACTCTTTCTTCTCCTCTTCCCCTTGCACTGTCCTCTCCTCCTCATTTTTCCTTCAAATTAGCATCTTCCTCCTGACTCTTTCTCCTCTTTTACGGTTCTTCCACCTCTCCTCATTTTCCTTTGAATTCTCCTCTTTGTTTTTCACTGCTTGTTTTCCTTTCTTTTTCTCCTCCTACTGCTTCCTTTTCCTCTCCCCATCTTCCTCACACTTATCGTCCTTTATTTTCCTATCATCATTCTCCTCTTTCGCCTTTTCCTCTCCATTCTCCTTCTTTTACTCCTGCTCCTTTACTTTTCTTCCTTTACCTCCTCTGGCCTAATTTTTCTTCTTCTTCTCCTCACCCTCTCTCACCAACTCCTTGATTTCCTTTTTTTCCTCCCCCTCTTCCTTTCTCTGTACCAGCAGTTGTGTTAAATATTTTGTGGATTTGTTATAAATTTTATTTATGTATTTGTCACCGTAAACCTTGTGCCAAAGTTTTTCTCTCATGAGATTAGATTAAGTTACAGGCTGACTTTCATCTGCAGGTAAACACACTGTGATTCACACCCACAGACACAGAGATATCACAAAGCCTTTCAGTGCATACAGAGACAATTCTCAGTATCAATAATTTAATGATATAAAAACACATCTGATAAAAAAAAAGTTAGAAAAAGCAGAAAAGACCGGAAAGATTAAAGTTTATCCTGTTTCCGAGAGTTTCTGATCACAGACATCTCAGGACCCCCATTATTTCCTCCCGGGAACGCGATGATTGCGCGCCCCCGATGCCGACCCGCTGCATTGTTGGTGTGCGCGGGGCCGTGCGCTAATTGAGCGGGATTAACCGCCGGCGGCCCGCGTGCACCTGCAGCCCCGTAATGAGGTCCAGTAAGTTTTAATTAGATTTCTATTGTGGCCGCTGAGGATGAAGCCAAATCTGTCAACTGCCTCAGCGGCCGAGCAGGAAGCTCATTGGCTGGAAAACACACGCGCCCTGCACGCACACCAGCCCCGGACCCAGCAGGATTTTTATTATTAAAGGGAGGAACTTAAACACACACACACGCGCGCGCGCAGATGACAGACTGACCTCCCTTTTGAAGGTTTTCATCTTGCTTCAGTTTAGGGGACGCCTGTAAATACTCCAATACCCATGATCCTCAGCAGCTGTCAGGTGTACCCAGCAGTTTAATCAAGCAAGCAGGGGAGAACCACAGACTGTAAATAAAAGATGGATGCAGCCACTGTGAAGTCATCCATTGGTTTCTTGAAGCCTCAATATTAGTGGGATAAAAAATATTACATCTCACTAAAACAGGCTACGCCCCTAATAATGCAAACCTTAAGCTTTAGTGCAATTTAAACAGTTGAAATATTTTTTTCCTCCTTACAGAAGTTATGAAGGCCTAAATTATCTATAAGAGACCAAACAGTTTGTGTATCAACTTTAAATATATTTATTTCTGCTATAAAGTTTCTACATGGGAGTCTATGGAGACTGACTCACTGCTGGAGCCTCTGGTGGACATCAGAGGAACTGCAGCTTCACAGCTTTCAGGTTGGCTTCACCTGGTTGAAGCTTGTGTGTATCTGAAATATGTTTTAAAAAACAACTTAAATAACAAATTCGGATCACCCAGACATATGCAGACCTGGTTATATTTGAGAGACATAAGCTTTAAAAAGCTCACCCCCACATAAAAATAAAAAAAAAACGGTTTAAAAGAAAATCCAAAACTTTTAATTTCTTGGGTCTTGTGTTGTTTCAGGACTGCTGTGATGTGACATCATTTTATGATCAGTAAAAAAAAATATACAATATAAAACTCTAAAAGAACATACTGGGTTTCACTCTTCATTCTCTGTTCATGTGCTTTTTCAAAAACGTTGTGTTTTACTTACAATCCATGGGATCGCGATGTCCCACACACCAAACATTTCTAAACTTCAAGAAGAATCACTTAGACTTCAGTGGGCACATGAAGCCTGGGATCAGGACTTTTCACACAGACTCCAAAGTTATACAGAGGACAGGAGGTGAGGTGGTGTGATGCCTCACAGCAGAAAGGTCCTGGCTTAGAATCCACAGGCGGGCTTTCAGTGTGGAGTTTGAATATTCTTTCCAACTTCCTCCCAAAGTCCAATGACATGAAAATCAGTCTAACTGGTGACTCTAAACTGGCCGTAGCTGTGAACGTCTGTTTTTGGGAACTGAAGCAAAGTTTGGCTACTGACATCAGACTTGATAAGCTGATAGGCCCGATTTGGGGTAGAGGGACATCAGGCCTTCAGTCGAATGGGGGGGATCCTGGAGGAGGACAGCAGGAAACAGGAGCTGAGCTTCTAAAGCATTCTTCCTTTCTTTTTAACTCAACGCTTCCCTCCCTTAAGAGGATTTAGCTGAAAGTCAAAATAAAACAGAAGATCAAAACCCTGCAGGCCTCATTATTAGTAACTACACTGAAATGCGGTGCTCAGGAGCCCATTCACTGTTACTGAAGCACACTGTGGGCCCAGAGTGGACTGGGTTTGCTGGATTGTTTTGAAATCTATCTCAAAAACAAGAAAAAATATTAAGATATTAAGACAAGATTAGTTTTCTGTCTATTAACTACTAACACCACTGATGAGATTTGTATTTAATACAACAACCTGCAAGTTCTGCAAGTTTATTCAGTTGGTTATTTACCTGGAGTTACTACTTGTCCAAAACTACACTAGTGAAACACTTTTATTTTGAAAGGCAGGGAAGGAAGATACCTTTTCCCCACATGTGTTGCACAGTCTGTCCATGGAAGGTCTTTGTGACATTTTGTGAGACTGTAGCTCTGCAAGGATACGCCAAAATTAAGCCAATAGAGATGCACCAAAAGTTGCATTTCTGCTAACATCCACTAGAGGCGCTAGGAGTGAGTCAGGCCCCATAGACCCCCAAGAAATAAACATGTTTATAAACAGCCTGATACGAAACAATTTCATCCAAGTATGGTCACTTCTGGTGCTGATGTTGATGTTTAAAAAAAAAGGGTGACATCACAGTGGATGTGTTGATCTTTTTGTACTGTCTGTAATTTATACTGGACTTCAGGGTTCTACTTCCTGTCGGTACTGTCTCAGGTTGTGGTTTCAGCTTTATGGCTTTATCACCTCATTTAATATTGATCAGCAAAAGATGAAGGAGACAGAAGGCTGCCGCCCACCAGCAATCCTTGCACTGTGTATGTGTGTGTGTGTTAAAGCAAGGAAGAGAGACAACTTTATTGATTAGAGCACATGATGAATACAGTGATGCACTCAGAGCTCGGGGCTCAGCTGGGCTGGCCTGCAGGGCGCTGGCCCCCCTGCCCCCCTGCTCTCCATCTTTAACTGGTCGCTCTGCAAGTTGAAATTGTGACGGTGGAGGTGCAGGAGTCAAACTACATTGAACACACACGGGACGGTGAAATCTCCCTTTACAAAAGACAAACATAACTTTGGCTTTCCTGTAAATCTCTCAGTGGAGCGTGGACTTGAGATAAAACCATAATCTCTGAATAAAGTTGTGTTTAGTTTTAAAAACTATTGTTTGATTCTGGCTTATTTTTAAAATACATGGAATGAAAATTCTATTGATGCTGATCATTGGGTCGTTGTAGAGAGATTGTATGAAAGAGAAGCATCCACTGCTGGGAGCCTGGTGGTCCCTCGTGTGGACTCGTACCATAACTTCCAGTTCACTCTGACCTGCATTAAGAAGTGAAACTGTGGATTTGACAGAAGCCTCTTTGATTTGTGCAGGTTTGGTGCAGGACTGTTCTGATCGCCTTGTTGTCACCCCGAGGCGACAGCAGACACACAGCACTGATCCCAGGTCAGCCTATGCAGCCACCTCAAGGTCACAGTGTCACCTTTAGACAGTGACCTTCGACCTCTGGCTTTCAGCAATCTGCCCGTCAAATGTAAGAGTGCAGAGAGGTGGAGGAGCTGTTGAGAACATCAGAGATGAAGAGAGGAGTCTCAGAAATGTTTCCTCCTTTAAGATGTTTTCCATTATTTAGATGGAAATACAAAACACACACACACACACACACACACACACACACACACACACACACACACACACACACACACACACACACACACACACACAACACAAAAAAATAAATGGACTTTTTCTACTGGTCACATCTTTGCCACAAGTGGCAAACAGTTAAAATTAAAAACAACCAAAACAAACAGGAAAAGAGTGATGGGTTAAATTAAGAGGTGATAAAGACCTGCTTGATTGGTTATTGTTAATTATAAAATAAAATATTTTTAAATGAAGAGAATAAAATATTGATGATAAAAGATTATTATTCAGTCTGATTATCAATAAAAGACAAAGAGTTTAATCATATGTTACCCACAGTTTATGGTTCTGATTCTTAAACATTACCCGTTATAAGTGGAGCCTCATCTGTTTCAGCCTATAGTTGAAGATTCAGCTTCTCCCTCTGTGAAGTAAAGTGAACAAATTGTACATTTAAAATCTCACAGAATGCACTAAATACTCAGTATTTGTACTATCATCCAGCATGCAGTACTTTTAAGTAAACATGTGCACTCCTGAGAACTCTCTGAGGTTGCTGCAGTAATCTAAGCTTGTCTGAGATGAACCAAGTGATAATTAACAATGAATTTAAAGAGTCTAGTCTACAACCTCAGTTTAATTCAACTTTATTTATATAGCCCCAAATCACAACAGTTGCCTCAAGGCGCTTCTTATTGTAATGTAGACACTACAATAATACAACCGAAAAATTCCCAACAATCATATGAGTATGAGCAAGCACTTGGCAATAGTGGGAAGGAAAAGCTCCCTTTTAACAGGAAGAAACCTCCGGCAGAACCAGGCTCAGGGAGGGGCGCCCATCTGTCATGACCGTTGTGCTGTCCAAAAGACACACTGTGGTAGCCAGAGATTAAGAATAAGTAATAAATAAGGCAGAGCGGTGTACAAACACATAGTGAGTGAAGAAGAAACACTCAGTGCATCATGGGAATCCCCCAGCAGCCTATACTATTGTAGTATAACTAAGGGAGGACTGAAGGTCACCTGGTCCAGCCCTAACTATATGCTTTAGCAAAAAGGAAAGTTTTAAGCCTAATCTTAAAACTAGAGATAGTGTCTGTCTCCCGAATCCAAACTGGAAGCTGGTTCCAAAGAAGAGGGGCCTGAAACCTGAAGGCTCTGCCTCCCACTCTACTTTTAAATACTCTAGGAACAACAAGTAAGCCTACAGTCTAAGAGCAAAGAGCTCTAATATAAGGCCGATAAGATGGGCCCTGATGAGAGGTCTCCTGACTCATGAGGTGTGAGGTAACGACTTGTTATGGGGCTTATGTTCTCTTTTCATCTCAACAACTGTCTGTTATTTACCTGTTTACCTGTTACCTGGCCCCTCCCAGTTCCCCCCCTGCGGTGACAGTCTGTCAAACAGACTGCCATACTTAGAGGACCAATTAGACTCAGCTTAAGCTTCTGTTTTATCAACAAATCATTATCCAGCAGCAGGACAGCCGTCGGCACGCCTGCCAGACACGAGAGCTTCACCAGCAGTAAAAATCCTTCTGCTGCCGTGTCATGCTTAAAGATGCAAACAGGCAGAGAAAAATCTGTCCAACACAAGTCCCATCTCTGCCTCAGAGATCATATCATTATTCATAGATGAATATGTGAGCCAGACTCACTGAATCACTGGTCTTCATGGACCCAGGTCTGGACGAAGAGGGAACACAGTTCAAACTCTATTTATACAATACCTTTCAAACAGGACTAATGCACAAGAGCATGGGTTCAAATAAGAAAACCGTAAAGCTGGGTAAAAAAGAAAGTTTTTCAAAAATACACGAGAGAGGGTGTAACCGAAAATCCACCTCCAGGTCTGAAATGTGCAGTCGCCATAGCAGAGCCTTAAATCTGCATTCTCTTTGATGACCAGCAGGGGGCGACACCTGTAGTTCCCTAAATACTTTCCAATGAGTCTATTGGAAATTGGCCCCCAGCTCTCATGTACTGTGAAAGTAAACAGTAGCCTGATCATCAGATTTAGGCTATACTAAACATCATAAGTGTCAGAAAGGAGGATGATGCTGATTGGACAAAGACGTGTGATATAAAAGTCCTCGGCCAATGATAGTGATAACAAGAAAAACATAAACTTAGCTGATACAAGCAGCTGAAATGAGTTTCTTACAGAAGAGGATTAGAGCCACTAGAAAAAAAAGGGTTTGTCTTTTTTTTTTTAGAATACTAACTTTAATCTCAGAATAATCCTCCTCCCTACTTTCCTCTGTGAGCAGCTGGACCTTTGACATATAGTTGTGATGTCAGGTGTGAGGGAACAGGTGTGGGGGAAAAGGAGAGAGGATCCAAATGCAGTGCCCGGAGCTCGGTTTGGAACAGAGCACAGATTTATTATAGAGACTGAACTTAACATGAATGATTGGAATTAAACAGGAAACACACACAACACAGCAAAATCTCCAGTGTTAAATTAACACTAGAGAGTGTTTATATGGGTCCACACCTCTGAGTGTTAAATACAACACTGTTGAGTGTTAAATTAACACTTTTGACACTTTTGATTTTCTAACACTGGAAAATAACTCAAAATGTTAGAAATATTCCAGTGTTAGAAAATCAGCACTGCTCAGCGTTAGTCTTTGTTAATCTTCAAAACTGACTGGGTTACTTTTAAACATATAACACTGTCAAAAGTGTTAATTTAACACTCAACAGTGTTGTATTTAACACTCAG
>NW_005187480.1:88378-90197 GCF_000239375.1 Pundamilia nyererei | reverse complement strand
GTAATCGGTCTACAAATGCGGCCTCAGGAGGATGCAGCCCATGAATTTGGACACGACCATAGACTGGATAATGAGGAGGATCGGAAACAGATGAGAACACAGCTGGGATACATCTAACTAATGGAACAGAGGAAGTAGAACTAAACATAATGCACACAGAAAAAAAGGTTATCACAATAAAGAAGGATAAATACTAGACAATGAGGAAAAAGTCCAAAACTGAAAAAACTATGTGTCAACAACCCAGGTACAACGGTGAGAGAGACTATTTGGGATTATTCCAGTGTCCAGAGTTACAGCAGTGACAGAGGGACATGACAGTTTAAACGGACACCTAATCAGCGACTGAAAGTGTTGGCAAACAGTGAGGAGCGCTGAAATTCATCCATGGAAAATTTACATTACATTGCATCAACTCTGCGTCCCAGGTGGCAGAGTTTAACGAAGTAACAAAGAAACGGGATTGCCCGATTGGCTGTTGAATCTCCACGTGTCTCCGTCTGCATCTGTTATGGAGTATAATTTCACTCCTCCAAAACTCCTCTCTGTGGTTTTGGGGATATGAGAGCTAACGTTTTTAAAAAAACATTTTCTTTATTTACCGTATTACAAACACATTTAACCGAAACTGACAATCACTAATCACAAAAAGCAGACAGAAACATGCATTCAGATATTAGACAGGTCCATATCTTTGAGAAAATCCATAAATGGTTTCTAAAAGTTTCTTTTTCCGTGTCAACCACTCGGTTTGTTATTACTGTTTTTATATTTTTCCAACTTTATGCTCAATAATCATGAAACAATAATTTTGTGTGAAATTCAGATAAAATACATAAAATCAAGTGTTTATTTATTCAAACCATTAATCAATAAGGAAAATGGACTCTGCACATAATACATTGTATTTATGTAACAAAACTACATGGATAATTTACATGTAATTTATATGTAAATTAGTTAAAATAATCATTTTATCATTGCAGTCTCTGCAACCTCCCAAACATCTAAATGTTTCATTTTCAAATCTTCCTTCCATGCAAATAATTTATGTTTCAAAATTTCCACCTGAACAGAAGTAAGGAAATTGGGCTATAACTTAGTAACTGATTACTTTTAGATTCTTGTTTGGTTCTGATCTGGCTCTGATCGGGCTTTTCTGCTTCTTCTCCGAGCTGAAGTCTGAGTTTCTCTTTCACTGATCTCTCAGAGAGACAACAGTTTGGTTAATGAGCGCCTGCTCCTCAGCAGCACGCTCCCATTCAGCTCATTGTAAATTCCTCCACATTGTTCTCAATTTGTTGGCCCACTTTATGCTCTTTGTGTGACAGGACTAAAGCTCTCTCCAGTGTCCTCCTCCTCCGACACTTTTTACGGTGGAGTTCACCTCCTCCTCCTTCTCCTCAATGCCCTCAAATGCTGGAGGAAGATTTCCTGCAGTCAAAGCCTCACAGACTCCACGCTCCTTCTCTTCCTTGTCCTGATTTCTCTGGAGTTTGATCAGATCCTGGTCATCAGTAACAATGCAGGTGAGTCCTTTCACGCAAGAGCACTGCAAAAGGTTTCCATCTCACCCCAAACTCATTCAGAATGAGATGATTGTTTAAAAAAAATATATGTACAATAACTTTAGTTTATTTAATTTTAAAAATCTAAATTTTAACAGAGAAGAAGAAACTGGCCCTTCAGAATTTCTGAGCCCTCATAACTTTATAAGTACAATACAATACAAATCAACTTTATTTATAGAGCACATCTGAAAAGCAATGGTATAACAAAGTGCTTAACAAAAAAGACAGAAAATAGAACATAAATATTA
>NW_005187480.1:85898-87649 GCF_000239375.1 Pundamilia nyererei | reverse complement strand
AACGTGCATCTTGATCCCAAATCAAACTTCTTTTCTTGTGACTCGGTAGAAAGCTTGAAACCTCTAAAACTACTTACTGCTTGTGTTAAATCTGTTAGACTTTTACTGCTTTACATAAACATTTAAGGCAGGGGTCTCCAACTCCAGACCTCAAGACCTCCAGACCTGCAGGTTTGAGATGTGTCCTTGATCCAACACAGCTGATTTAAATGGCTAAATTACAGGACAGCACAGGCTCACTGCTGGAGCCTCTGCTGGACATTGAAGAGCTGCATGTTTTGGTGCCTCAGTGTTGGCTTCACGTTTCAGACCTGGAGGTTGATTATTGGTCTGTGCTTGTGTGAAACGTTGTTTTTATCAAAATGGATCATGTTGAAACCAGAGTGAGCGGAGCATGGAAGGAGAAAGCTCGAACGCTCCATCAGCCACTCGAGGAAGAAGCTGAAGAGCATTGTTGGGAGACAACAGAGGAGGAGGAAGAGTTCGGCTTTTGTTTGTGGCGTTTCTGTGAACACAGAGAACTTTCAGAAAATGACAGGATTTCACTTCCACTTGGTTTCTCTTGACTTCCTCCATTCAGACGGTCGGCCTCCACCCTGAGGCTGCTCCGCCCTCCATTCACTCACCTGTCTGTCTGCAGCCCAGGAAGTGCACCAATCACCACCCTGTAACAGCACACACACACACACACATACACACACACACACACACACACACACACACACACACACACACACACACACACACACAGTTTTCCTGTGCATGTGTGGGGCCTTTTACATGATGAGTTCATGTTACACAGAGAACTTCATTTCATTTATGCAGATTAAGTGATCAGCAAATTACACCTGAATCTCATTTTAATAAACGGGTGTATTTAAAATAAAGACCCACGTTAAAACGAGGACTATTCGCCTTTTCTGTTATCGGCTAACAGGAAAGTCTCTGAGATCCACATTTTTAAAGAAAAAATAAGAATACAAAAATGTCTCTTTCACTGTGTTTGGTTGAGTTTTACGGAAAAATGCAAAAACTCAAAGACAAACAAACCAAAAAGAGCTCAGGATCATCCAGAGCAGGCAGCAGGTGAGCTGAATCCACCTGATCACCTCACTCCACCTTTCAGCAGGTGAAGCAGTGAAAAGGCTTGACTCTTCTTGGATTTTGGGGACCTGGCGTGCACCTCTGCAGAAACCTCTGAGATGTGCAGCAGCTGCTGTGTTTTGAGTGAGTGAGGATTAAATGAAGACATGGACAGGCGGGACTGCTGTGTAACAGCTGGAAACCAAAACTAGATGCCAAAGTAATAAACTGAAGTCAAATTAAAAGCCAGACTTCTCAGAAAACTAACACACACGTTGTACTTAAAATACTGACTAAAAAAAGGAAAAGAAATGTCTTTAGTCTTTGTTAATGAACACACTGCCAGTGTAGGGAAGGTTACTTTTAAAATGTATTCCACTACAGATTACAGAATACATGCCCCAAAATGTATTTTGTAACGTATTCCGTTACGTTACTCAATGAGAGTAACGTATTCTGAATACCTTGGATTACTTAATATATTATCATGCTTTTTACAACTACATGAATGTAATAATAATAATAATAATAATACATTTTATTTGAGGGCGCCTTTCAGAAACCCAAGGTCACCTTACAAAAAACACAATTAATAAAAGGAACAATAGTCATAAAATACATAAAATAAGTTAAAATTACAAAACAGAGCGTGACAACAGATAAAATCA
>NW_005187480.1:72005-84157 GCF_000239375.1 Pundamilia nyererei | reverse complement strand
TGTATTCAAATGAATGGGAGGGAGGGGCAGAGACAGGGAGCACTTTCCAGTGCCTCCGGTGAATTATCGCCCGAAAATATTGCGAAAACAAGTCAAAACAGGGTCGCGTCTTAGATACTTGATTTAAATTGTCGTCAGCAACTTAAAAAATAAGATAACAATAACCGGTGAGCAGCGGCAGCCAAGCGCGCCAGCGTTCACTCGACCGGAAGTCGAGTGAACAGCAATGTACTATTGCTGTGTGATTTATTACTATTAAGTGTGCGCGTGTGTGTATGTGTGTGTGGGTGGGGGTGGGGGGATATATGTGTATTGAGAGTGTGGGGAGTGAGTTGGAGGGTGGGGTGGGCTGCTTTTAACTATGTAAAGCACTTTGTGCTACATTTTCTTTGTATGAAAAGTGCTTTATAAATAAAGATTGATTGATTGATTGATTACTGAAGGTCCGCGGCTCCCAACCGTAGTAAAGGGACCTCTAGCTAATACGGTGGGTTTCATGTCAGGCTTGTAGCCAAAAACTAGCTTTACTTTGTTGTCTGGATGCTAGCAAGAGACAGAGAGAGGCTTTGAAAGGCTGCTCCAACGGAACTTATTGTTTCGGAGAAAAACACAAACACAGTGTACAGTCGAGTCTTAATAGCTTACTTACAACTGGGCTCGTCAGGCACTCTTCTTGGATGCAGTGGTTATTATTATATTTACATGTTTCCAGCTCCCGTTTCTGCTCGATGACAACTCGTACTTTTCCACTTTTCTCCCTCCTCGCGCTCACAGGCACATAACGGATATGGCAGTCCCTGCAGCACGGACTACACTGCCCATGATGCTTCGTTCTTTGCTTATTAAAACTGAACTGCTCTGCCTATTACCTTAGCACAACAACAACAACAACAAAAGGCGCTCTCTCACCCAGGAAACAGACAGTCGCAGAGAGCGTCACCCTGTAGCCATGGCAACCGTAACGCTGCCGCCTAACAACAGTACATAGAACATAACGAAAATATGAAACAGGAAAATACCGCCGTGTAATCCATTTATTTCAACAAAGTAACTGTATTCTAAATACCACCTTTTTAAATTACAACTGTAACGGAATACAGTTACTCATATTTTGTATTTTAAATACGTAACGGCGGTAAATGCATCCCGTTACTCTCCAACACTGCACACTGGGATGTGTACCGTCACACTTCGGAGACGCTTGAGAATTTTAAAGAAGACATTCATTATTTAACTCTTTCATGCATGAATTATGACAACCTCAATCGGATTTTTTTTCTGAAGTATTTTTATTCATCTTTAGGCATAAAAAAAAGATTTTTTTAACTTTGTTTTTTTAAACATGTACTTTTCAATGAGACATTACTTTGATCATTTTGCTACTGGTCAAACATTAAATCCTCATGTGAATATCAATAATAAGGACTTTTAATTTAAACATAGCAATTAAAATGGAAATTACTTCAGAGGAAAGACGATAGTTGAATGGCCACGCCTGCTGTTTGCACCGAGTACTTGCAGCCTTTTACCTCGATCATTGTTCTTTGGATGTGGGATGCAAACGTCTGGAGAGATTTCCCTCTCGCCGTTGAACGCTAAAGGTGCACCAGGAAGGAAATAAAAACTGGTCACTTATTAAAACTGAAACGCTCTGGTAACTGTTAAAACAGATGTGTAACGTGTAGCGCATATTTCAACGTGCAAACTTTTACGCTGTATTTTTTTTGTGTAAAAAGGATTAAAAAGAGGCTAATATTTTAACCAGTGATTCTGCTGCAAGTTTCTTCCTGTTAAAAGGGAGTTTTTCTTCCCACTGTCACCAAGGGCTTGCTCATATTGGGTCGTCTGATGATCGGGGTTTTCTCTGTTTTGCTTTTTATCGAAAAAAACCCCACTTTGAGGCAAATTGTTGTGATTTGGGGCTATATAGATAAAACAGAATTTAATTGAAACAATCAATATGTAGAATGAATCTTGGTGCCTTGGGTAGTCGTCTAGGATTAGTTTGGAAGAGCACATACAAACACACATATGTTTATGTCATATTTATGTTGTGTGGAAGGCACAGTTTCTGACCCAATATGCAGGACTGAGCAAAAACAGCTTTACTGCTGAACTTGTAAGAAACACACGAAATGAATAGAAACTAGGAAGTGCACGAAGCAGACACTCAGAAATACTAACCACAGGAAACCTCTCCACAGCTTCAGGGAAATCACAACAAGGACACTAAGGCTTAAATACACACATGAGGTAATCAGGGAGCGAGAACACACCAGCGGACCTAGATAAGAGTAACGAGACAGAGGAAGCAGAACTGAACACAACACACACGGGATGAGAGACTTTCAAAATAAGACAGGAAACCAACAGACGGAAACCCAGGCACACAAAGTAGATGCAGAACACAGACACGTGACCAACAGGAAGACGAGACTAGAACAGACATGACATGAAATGACAACTAACATGATGAAATAAGAAATCACTAACTATAAATAAAAGCAGCTCCATAGAAACGAATACAGTAAGAAGTAATACTGCTTTCTGAGGAACTTTATCATATGCCAAGAACAAACTCAAAATACTGGGTCAGTGGCCCAGGACCGTGATAGTTACAATCATTATACGTCCTCTGAACTGAACATGTTCTGAGAAATACACCCTGTAACGTGAGATTTAAAAAGACTAAAATATCAGTGAAAACTAAAACTAAAATAGGAAAACCCCCTTTGGAAACTTAGTGACACTAAAGCGATTTGAAAACAAAGCTTAAAAAAAGAAAGAAAATAAAAACGAAAGGTCCATTTTTTAAGTATCATCATAATCTACTGGCAGAAAGAGAAAAATCATGTTCAATAAAAGACAGAGGGAGGAATGAAGGAACAAAGAAAAGAAGGATCTGAAGGTGAAAAAGGAAACTGAAAGAGAAGGAGAGGAGGCGCGCTGGCCTGAGGCAGAAAGCTCTCCTTGCTGACCTCCGCGATGTAAAGATATGTTGTCTTCATTTGTAAAGGAAACACACACACACACACAGCCTCGTGGTTCAACACACACTTATACAGATGCTTGTTCACGCCATCGCACATTCAGTGAGCCGTGCTGGCTCACAGAGGAACGCACAGTTTGTTTCACTGAAGCTTTATTGAAATCTTCATACAGACAGTGGGATCTACCTCCTGTCAGAGCACTCCTGACCTGATGGAAACCAAACCAGAGAAGAAGAAGACGTTCTTCTTTAATATACCATCTGATGGCTGTAGCCCATGACTCAGTAGGCACTATAACCGTAAAGCCTAATTAAAGTCTCACCCAGTTTATTGGTCCATATTTCACAGTATGTGGGGACACATTGAGATGTGTTACTGCTGTTTTCATGATCGGAAATGAGTTTGAGGCGTCTGATCATCTCTTCAGCGCTGAGGGTCGGAGGTGAGCGGGTCGACAGGTAGAAGTGGCCGATGAAGGGCTCTCAGAGAGGAGTGAAGAGAGCGCTAATTATCTCTGAGTGGAGACACGCAGGAAGGGTGAGTGCAGCTGAGAGGACACACACACATTCTGCTCTGGGGCATGTCGCGGGGGTAATTGGCGGTGGTGGAGGGGCAGTCAGTTTCCCTTTAAAAGCCCACAGAGGCAGAACAGAGTCACAGGAAAGTGTCAATCAAGAGAGCAAGCAGCATGAACACACACACACACACACACACACACACACACACACACACACACACACACACACACACACACACACCACCTTATGAGGTGCACTGATTTAAACTTCATCCAGTGGGGTGAAGGACTTTGTTTCTACCTCACCTGCAGTTATTACACCTTTATTATTATTATTATTATTATTATTTAAAAGATGAATATTTTTAAATTAAAAACATACAAAGACTGTTTAACCTCTGTGCGATGACAGGACTCCATTAGGATGCTCCAGATTCCTGGGAATCTGGGAAAGAAATCGGACGCAGACTCTAAACACCGACATTTAGATAAAAAAAAGAGTCTCTATTGTAGGGTTGTTGTAATTTAAATCCCGCAGTGTGTGAATGTGGGGATGACTGGATGTGTAAAGCGCCATTTACAAACAACCTTTCAAACTATGTATGACCATTTATGTTTTCTCCTCCTCTTCATCTTCCTCCTCACCTAAACTGAAGTCAGGCCTCTGACATAAGAAAACGTGCATAAACAAGATAATTTATTCCCGATACTGTCACAGTTACTACTGTAAGCAGATCGGACACATCTGACCTGCCTCTTGCAGAGTGAACAGACGTGGAGGCTTCATAGTGGAGGTACATTTTTGTCATATTTCAGTCCAGAGCAAATTCACTGAGTGTCCATCAAGGCAGTGGGAGGGATCTCACTGTGGATGCCTTTATTGATGTGTACTGAGGTGCTAAAACCCTCCATTAAGCATCCAGAGCAGGTCGTGAAAAGTCGTCTTCATGGGGGAAAGAGTTTTAACACATTTTTTTTTTTAAATTCCAGATTTAGTAAACTATAGTAGAAACTTACCTGCCAGCTGCAGGTGCTGTGGGGTACAGAGGGATAAAGTGCACTGTCACCTGGTGCGTGTGGACACAAGCTGTGAAGCAAGCTGTTCATTAACTGAAGTCTTTATCATTGAACAGCACTGGCTAACGTTAGCTTAAAAACGGAAGTCCCTGATCACGAATATCACCAAACTCCACATGAGGACAAAAACACTGACGTGACTTCAGGAGTTGCACAGAGACGACTTTAACGAGGAACCTCAGAGATGTGAGTGATGTCGCTCCCGAGTTCACCTCGTTTCAGCGGTGCATTTGGAAAAAGAAGGAAACCAGACGTAGTTTGAGACTTTGGTTCATTGATCAGCAAGTCAGAGTCCTTCAAGCATCATCAGAAATGTTTTCCTTCATGCCGGTGCTGTTACTGTGCGGAAGCTGAAGGCCATGATGAAACAGAAGGGATCACGAAAGGCAGTTTCTGATGCCTAGCTTCGGGCTGAATTGCAAACGCTATCACATGAAGTTTAACCTCATTGATTTTGTGTTTGCAGCACATTCAGAGCCTGGTCAGAGCTCTGCATGTGGCTCATTTAGTAAACAAACACAAGTTTTATAGTTTTACTCCTTTATATTTTTCACACACTGCTGTGAACCTGGACTGTGAACTCAGGATTGGTGGCAACTTCTCTGAAAAAGCTCCAACCTTGAGCCCGGCAGGAAAATTCTGCATTTACAAGAAGCGACCGTGAGGTTTTTCACCTGATTACACGCCACCATTTTTTTTCCCGGTTCTGTGAACTCAGAATTCGTCTTACTACCTTTGTTTAACTGAAGGTCTGAGCGATTCCTCCATAACCAGATAGTTCTATTATTAACTCCAGGTGTTTGTGTTGCATCGACTGCACCGATAGGACAGCTTGAGATGAAGATGAAGATGCTTGCTATTTGGATGTTAAAAACATTTCAGCAGCCAAAACATTAAACACGGCCTGATATAAAACTGGTCTCTGGTGTCAACAGCTTCACCACTTACTCCGCCAACCTCCAAAAATGTTGACTTTTTCACCATTTTAAACCATAACATAAATAACTTTTTGCACATTGTGGACATAAATCATTACAAATGAGACCAAAAAGATGAAAAATTGTGCTCCGGGTTTTCTGCTGTGTGACTGGTGTGTTATTTTGGCTGGTTGTGTGCGTGATCTGAAGACACTCGTTGGTCTTAAGCTAAGATTAAACTTAAGTGGAAGGAAAAGAAGTGTTTGCCGGTCTTAACTGTGGTGAAATGAACACATGATGTACCTGCAGTGATGCTCAGGTGGAGTTGCTGGGGTCAGATGTGGGGACGGCCCCCTCCCTCCTAGATACAGATCTGGAAACTGAGCCTGCGAGCTGCTGCTGTTCAGGTAAACAGATGGGAGTTTTTCTGCCCTCTGCTCTCTCTGCTCTACATGATAACCTCTGACTCCCCCTCCTCCCCCTTCCAGCTTCTCCTCCTTCCTCCTTGTGCCACTGATTGCACCTGTAACCCCCCTCACTGTTGTCCTCACCCCAGGGCAGAGTAGAGTTTCGTCCTGTTCACCCTCAGCAGACCTCTGTAACTGGTTCATTCATCTCCGCAGGGTGCAGAGCAGACAGCCTTTCCAATATTTGGTGAGCATTTATGGATATTTTGTGTCCTCGGAGAGAAAGGAATTATGGGTTGCTGGAAAAAAGGCTTCTTCCTGTGTTGTCTTTTCACAGTAAAAGTTTTGCAATTTATAAAGTTTATAAGAGAAGTAGGATTATAATATTTACATTGCAACAAAAATAATACACTGTGTGCACAATTGTTAGGCAAGTTGTATTTGTGAGGATTCATTTCATTATTGAACAACTACAGTGCTCTCGGGCAATCAAAGATGTTAATGAACCTAAACCTAAATGTTTAAGAAAGTAAAAATTAGGTTTTGTCTTTCTTAAGAGAATATATATATGAGCACAATCATTAGGCAACTATTAGTGTGCAAAATTATTATGCAACTTAATGAAAAAATGAACATTTTCCCATCTCACTTGTTTATTTTCACCTGTTAAAGTGAGAATAATAAGACAACACAAAAAGTACATATTAACATTTTTGACATGTCAAAAAACAAATAAATCAGTCACCAATATAGCCACCCTTCTTTTCAATAACTGTCACAAGCCTTCCATTCACAGTTTCTTGATCTGTTGACGATCAGCTTTTTGTGCAGCAGCCACCACAGCCTCCCAGACACTGTTCAGCTCTGTGTCCGTTACTGATCCAGCCACAGTCCTATCCATCTTGTCCATCAAGAGTCCCTGTCATCTCAACAGTCCATAAAACCTTTGAACATTCTGTGTTCAGATATTTCTTGGCCCTGTCAACTTGTGTGTTTTGTTCAGCGGTGGCCAGGTTTCAGCCTCCCTTACCTTGGCCATGTCTCTAAGCACTGAACACCTTGTACTTCTGGACACTTCAGGCAGGTTGCAATTCTGGAATATGGCAGCAGTGGAGGAAAATGGGTTCCTGGTTGCTTCACGTTTGATTCTTCTCAAATCTTTGGCAGTTAATTAGCATCTTTTTTCTCTCAATAAGTTTCTTGTGACCCTGTTTGCTATTTAGAGTGTTGATCTCCTTAGGCCACTCCCTCACCCTCATTACGCAAAAACACATCAGCTAATATGCTTAAATCCAATAAGCACTCAAGTTTCTACAGCTTGCAATTGGAAAATATGCATAAAAATTATGATCTGGCCAAAATACTCGCTTGCCTAATAATTGTGCACACAGTGTATAAGTAAAAAAAAAAAAAAGTTAAGAGAAACACAATAAATAAATGAATAAATAAATAAACAAATAAAAGACATTTTAACCTATGGAAAAATAAAATAAAATTTACCTTTGGTTTTCACTATGTAATAGAAATTTTTTTTAAACTTATTTTTGTATGAACATAAAGTGTAATGTTTTAATAATTATTACTGGCTCTGTAGTTGATTCGCCCAATGAAAAATCTCTGCTTCTGACACAAGGTTTACATCAGGAGGGCGTAAGCCTTGTGAATATTTCATGCTGTTCAGGCAAAGTGGGGATATTTCAACGCAACCGAGACATCAAAAGAAGCAGCAACCAATCTGTGAGCTTCTTCGAAACCTGAATAGGAATATTTTTAGAGACCAGGATGTGAGATCTGTTCACTCCTGCTGGAGTCGATACCTTTGAAGCTTGGATTGATTTTCAAAAAGACCTGTAATGTAAGATTTGATATTAGGTCTCCCCCCTCCAACCTCTCACTCTGGGAAAATGAAATCAGACACAAATCAGACACAAATCAGACACAAATCAATCCGTATGAAGCTGGAAAGATGAAAAATCCTCTCCCGGAACATAAATGCGATAGATTAGAGTTATTATGACTTTTTGAGATAGCTTTGATCCGTGATGTCAGTGTGAATACACAAGAATTTGGATGCAATTTCTTTCACGTTGTAGCGGTAGCAGGAAGTATGGCCATGTCTGCACATGCTGATCGCTGGACTCTTCCTCCTCACGCCTTCTTCCACTACTGCACGTGCAGTACGTGTGTGTGTGTGTGTGTGTGTGTGTGTGTGTGTGTGTGTGTGTGTGTGTGTGTGTGGGAGCTGATGTTTTTTTTGGGGGGTGTGCAGGAGTTATGAGAACTTAATCAGGGCTGCAGAGTGCAGGAGTCCCCCTCCTCCAGCCTCCCTCCTTGTTTTCCACAATTACCATGAAATTCTTAATGTCCACACAGCTCGCTCAGACTCGAGTCATCCAGAGGGCGAGAGGGCTCCCGGCTGTGCCCGCCCCACCACCGCCACTAACCTCCACCCACACAGCTCCGAGCCTCCTCCCTCCCTCCTGCTGCTCCAGAGTTTCAGGGTTCAGCTCTGCCCGTCGTGTCCCGGTTGACCTTCTGACCTCTGATGCTCCGAAAAGACTGAAGCAATTTCCAGAGCAATAAACCGTTTCTTTGGCAACGAGCGCTGACGCTTTCGCAATGTCACTGGCGTGGAAGCAAGGGTGATGAGGGATTCTCTAAAGGTCAGTAAAAACAATGCTAAAATGCAAAAAAGTCCCCGTCAGCCATCATATCTGCACATAAACAAACATTTGCACGCCGCGTCCCGTGGGGAGCACCGCTCGCCTGCTCTCGTCCTGGTCGCCGACTGAATAATAAGCTTCTGTTTTTCCAGCCGTATAATAATAAAGCTTTCAGTGGGATTTCTCTTTTAGATCCTGGAGAAAAAAACATCAAAATTCACCATGAAGAAAAGTATAAATCAGACATTTAAGTCGGCCCTGGCTCGCCAGGCAGGGGCCACAATGGCGGCGAGGAGGGCGAGGACGAGGGGAGCGCCATAATGTAAAATAGTTAAAAGCTTATTAGAAGCGCTGAAAGGCAGAGTGATTTCCACTTTGTTTCGGAACACCCTGAGCTCATCCTTTCAAGTGATTGTGAAGGGGGCAATTCAAATCTCTTTGGGCCCATATGAATGAAGGCCCCTCTTAAAGCTCCTTTATAAGCCGGCAAATTCCCCACAGGCGTATGCCCTTTAGCTCCATTACTGATTTACCCGGAGCATTCATCTGCAGCCTTCTGCTGCCATTGTTCTGCTGCAGCCACCCCTGCACCTGACAACACCAGCTACAACCGCAGGGCCGACACACACTTGCACACTTTCTTCTTACGTGAGGGGAAAAAGTTTTTGTGCAAAATGGAAAAAAAAGAAAAGAAAAAGGGAGGTGAAGCTGCACGATGATGCTCGGAGGAGGGTGGAAAAAAAGAGAAAAAAAATGAACTTATGTGATCTGTGACTGATTCCAGCGGGTGGAGGGGTTGCTGCTGTTAAACATGGAGGGGCTCAATGAGGCGGGTCTCTGGATAGAAAAGGTGGAGGCCTGATCCCCTCTCTCTCTTTTCTTTCTTTTCCTTTCTTTCTCTTTTTCTTTATTCCCCCCTCCCCCCGTCCTCTGCCCTCCCATTCAGATAAAGGGGGTAAAAAAAAATTCCAAGTGGGCCTATTGGTGCTGTACTTAGATTAATTAGGCTCTCCTTTAGAGCCCATTCAGCTCCTCTCTCAAACGGGGGTCCCTCTCTCTCTGTGGAAAGGTTTCACATCCATTTGCATTTGTTTGTGTGGTTTGGAGCTGCAGCGAGGCGGAGGAGAGGCCGCACAAAAGAAGAGAAGGGAAAATATTCTTTTAATGGCTTTTTCACTGCGTTACGCTGTTTTCTTTGCCCTCCTTTCACGGCTAACAGCTCTCCACGACGCGAGAGCAGAAAGAGAAAGAAATACAGAAAAAGTTGTCAAAAGGGAGACGAGGAGCGATGAGAGGCTGTGGGCTTGAAATCAGATCCGATGCTCACAAATACATGAGAGGCTGAGAGTGTGTTGTTGTGTCGATGGAGGAGGAGGATGGGTTGGGGGGGAGTGAATGCCTGTGCATGTGCACTCATGCATTAACAGCATTTCTGATGCAGATCTGAGTGTTTGTCTCCACGTTAAATTTTCTTTCTCTGAAACAAAGGAACGCACACGTGAAGCATTAATGCTGCAGAAGTGCATTTGTGTCTCCGGCCCAAAGACACTTTAACCCTTTCGCTCCCATTTAAAGGAGGTGCAGAGACACAGAGGTCAACTCCCAAGCAGACAGAGACGAGATCTGTCAAACATGAAAAAGCGATAAACATGCAGTATGTGTGGTTGCAGAGGTCATCTGCTGGTTGGATCAACAGCGCATCCAGGCCACATGTTGACATTCATTCATACACGAGTCCTTCAGCTTCTTCACTTCAACTTCAAACCTCAACTTCAACATTTAGCCCACCTCCATTTTTTATTTTTTGGATCCAGTAGTAACTGCACCTGCAAATTAGCACTAACATGCAACAAAATCCCAGAATTTCACTCGCCAAAACTGGACCTCTTGAACAGGTAATACAGTAACCTCACAGCAGCCATATGTTTGGTCAGATAATCTCATTAAAAATGATTCAATAGTCTCCAACAGCAAAAACATGGTGCAGATGTCCAATTTAGCTGAAGAGAAGCCTAACAGACAGCTAGCAACTACAACTGCCTGCCTGCCTGCCCATCCAGCTGTTAGTCAAAGAGACCACGCCCCCAGTAACTTAAACAATTCAGCCATAAGCATAACTTACCGACCAAAACAGTGTCTCTGTAGCTGTAAACATGTTTAACATAATTAACTACTGGAGCCTCTAGTTGACGTTAGAGGAACTGCAGGTTTTTAATGTTTGATGATGATGTAGGCATTTGTTTTTTTCTGCACCTGAAATCCAAAGAACATTTAATCCATGAGCTGGAAACAAACCACTTTCACTGGAGCATCTCTGATGTTCTTTTACTCTCACGCTTCATCAGAGGATATTCCGTAAAACCTCTCTGCAAAGGCAGTCCCTTCTTTATTTGTGTGTCCACTTTTTGAGTGACTACATGTGTCTGAAGCTCTCGTGCATGCTGCAGAAGTTCAACAACACGTGGTTCGACAACATGTCAGATCGACAGGCTGCAGATACAAAGAGGAGGAGGAGGAGGGTGAATCTAATCCTCACATACACACAGGATTAGGAGTCGGGGCCCCTCATCCCTGAATCTGAAATCCAGGGACTCCTAGCTCAAGTTTCCTCCGGTGAATGCTGGTTTCTGATCACAAACATTCAACTGCTGCAGATATCCCATGATACTGATACTCAGAGTTGGTTATAAAAAAAAAGTTTAGTCTGAAATAAAATAATTAATTTAAATTGTGATGCTTTGAGTGGATGTAAAAGTGATTTGTTTGCAGTTTTTCCGCTCTGAAAATTTCCGATGACATGTGAACATTAGCCTGCAACTCTGTTTTTATAGTGTGAGGGTTAAAGTTTGCACCAAACAAATAAATAAATAAAAATCAAATGTTTTTGAGGGGGACAGATGATGACCTTTTTATCAAAATCTGATTGACTTCACATACAATGACCCATTTTATAAAAAGAACTGAGCAAATCTCTCTCAAGCAGATGCCTTTTCAGATTTCGGACTTTGCCAGCATCACCCTGAACAGCATGCACATCTGCCCACTATGGAAGATTTCAGTCATATTTATCTGTGTAATTAATTATTTAAAGGTGCCTGAACAGTGTAGCAGTTTGTTCACCACTTACATCACTTCTAATCGGTTCAGTAAGGTGTACAGGCTAGATGTGATTTAACACTTCCTGTCACGGTATATCCACTACAACATCGAGGTCTCACTGCTGTGCAGGAGGAAACTCACTATGTGAGCTCTGTGGACTCTGTGCTCCGCTGGCTGTTGGTTGATACCAGCTTTCTGATGCAATTAGAATGAATGGGATACTTGATATGATGGACACAAGTCACGAGTGATGTCCAGTTTATAACTGGATATTCAGATCTGGAGACCTGGAGACAATGAAGCACAGGAGGATAGATTTATTGAGACAAAAACACAGGACACACATCAAACAGCGAGGGCATAAAAGTATTTTAAAAAATTAAAATATTATTTTAAGCAAAACCCCAGGTCCATGACAACCTGAGACATATTTCTTTAGAAATACCAAATGGATACAAAGTGTAATAATAATTTGTAGAGAT
>NW_005187480.1:67707-71908 GCF_000239375.1 Pundamilia nyererei | reverse complement strand
CAGGTTTGGACTGTCAGCGTGCTTTGAGTGATGCTGCAGGATTCAGCAGGTGCTGCAGACTTTTATCTCTCTGTGTAAATAAGATAAACTGACCTCAGAGCAGCTACATCAGGTAAAGGATGATGGATTTCCTGCTACACCTGCGTTTGACACACCTGTGTGTGTCACTGATCAATATGGAGGACAGGTGTATTTATACATACTGTGATTTTTTTGCAGTTGCTGTAACCATCAGGTACGAGGCAAAAGCTTCTGTTTGTTAGTTTCCTTCATGATTTTCCACCTCCTCTGTAATAGGAATCCATTCATGGGTTTATTAAATAAATTAATGTGTGGTGGACTCAATTAAAAGCAGTTTGGTGTAAGCGTTTTCACTGAGCGGCTCAACAATGGACAATAAAAGATACTTTTTCATTTTTCAGAGGCTTTGTGAGAATATTGGTCAGTTTAAAGTGCATGCTGGGAAGTTTGGGAACCAACCACAGACCTTTGACTGTCCTGCTGCAGATCAGTGTCCTACAGTGACTCTATTCTTCTTCTCTGCTCTAAAAGGGACCAGCTCACAGTGGCCTGCAGGTCAGGGTGATGGGGTGGAGGGAAGAATACAAACAGTGTTTTACGGAGGATGAAAAAGAGGAGGTCGCCTGTGGACATCAAACTCTTCAAACAGAAAAAAAATAAAAATTGTCTCACTTCAGGGAGCGGCGGTCATGTCCGTTTGAACCCACACAGTCAAATCCTACTAAGTGCGACCTCCTGCAGGTCAGAGGTCAGAGTTTAGGGTACCTGAAGGCAGCGCACACTGACAGCCACCACACTGATGCACCTGATTCAGTAACCGGATTAACCATCAGTCCAGATTATTAAATCTGGATTTCTCTCCAGACATGAGGCAGGAGTAGAAAAACTCAGTTTATTTATGTTTATTTTTATTATACATCCTCTTCCACATTACTTATTAATTTATTCTTACTCCACTTTATTTATTTATTATGTTATTATTTATTTATTTATTTTATTTGTTGTTACTGTTTCACTTACTGATGTGCTTTTTAAAAAATAGTTTTTATTATTTTTGTGTGTATTTCTTTTCATCAATATTTTGCAATTTATTTATTTTCTTTTGTTATAATTAATTAATAATAATTACTTTTGCAGTCTGTTTAATATTTTAATTGTTTTATCATTATTCCTTTAATATAGCTTTAATTTATTTATGTTGTTAGTATTTGTTGTTGTTTGTTTTTCAGTATTTTGTTTATTTTTTTCAGTTATTACTCGCCCATTTAACTTTTTCTTTTTGCCATTCCTTTGTTATTTTATTTATAATTCTTGTTATATTTACTTTATTATGTCTTTATTTTTGTTTTATTGATTTATTCATTTTATTTATTTATATTGCTGGTTTTATTTACAGTTGTTACCTTAACACAGGATGTTCCAAAACCTTTAATGAATAAAACATTATATAATAAATTTCATTCTTGAATCAAGCAGATGATCGATATTTCAGAGAAGAACTTTGAGTTTTTTGATGTTTATTAATGTTTAAATGATATTCTATAAAGTCATTTCCTCTTGAGCTGCTGCTGAAGTGCCTCTGAGCCCTTTATAGGCTATATTCATCCAGGCAGTAAAACTGTATGTGGTTCTGCAACAAAAGACTCTCCTCCTCCCCTCCCATCCCTTCCCCACAGAGGTCGGAGGTCAACGCAACAACTGGCAGTGGTCGCGCTTCTCTGACCTGCAGCTACTGCTGTGAGTATCGCCTTTCGTTGAGAGTCTGACTGCAGCTGGGACAGCGCTGCGGGACATACTCTGTACATGCTGTGCTAAAGTAAAGGTACCACAGTACCTCAGAGTGCACTGCAATTGAAGGATTAACAGGAAAAATATTAAATATGCATCTTGAGGACAAATTGAAATACTTCCCATCCAACCATCTCAAATTGGCCATAAAAATATAAGGATGTTAGACTTTTGGCATCATTGTGAAGTGACAGCATGAGCTCAGTCTTTTAAATGCTTCAGGGTAAATATCCTGCACCACAGCGCCATGAACACGAAGCTCTCAGACTGACACAGAAGGATGGATGCTTGAAACCAGAGTTTGCACAGGCAAGGAACAGAAAATGGTTAGGTAGGAGGTCAGTGCCAATAAAAATCAGATGAAGTTTAATAAAGATTAGTGTGAATGGTTGTCTGTCTCTGTGTGTTAGCCTTGCGTCAGACTGGCGACCTGTCCAGGGTGCACCCTGCCTCTCGCCCTATGACAGCTGGGATAGGCTTCTTCCTGCAGAGCTCTGTGATTGTAACAGAAGAGAAACAGCCAACAGAAGCTGCCTAAAGCATCACTCAGACCTCTGAAACATGAGCTCAAATCACTACATTGATTCAGAGACACCTGACACCTGCTACTGCTGGTAAACTGAGGCTTTAATTGGTCCTCAGCGGGGAACTGTTCAGCTCCAGATCAACAAATAAAACCAGAAAAGGCGGCACTCTCCAGAGAACGCTTTACACGTTCACAGGACTGAGAAACTCAGCTCTGCAGCTCCCCTCCAACACTGTCTTTGATTCTTTTATGTACGCTGAAGGCCTCTTTCATCTTGCTGCCCCATGCGTGGTTCTCTTCACTTTTCTGCACATCTTCCTGGCATAAGAACTGTAAAAATGTTCAATTCTGTAGTTGTCACCAAAATATTTACCTTTAGCAGACAATACTGAGTTCTGGAGGAATTTGGAGGAACTGGAAGAACTATTCAATAAAAATAGTAATAAAATTCTAGAGAAACACCTCTCTACAAAATAAACTGTGTTATTGGCACATTTTACTTAAAGTATGAAAAATAAAAGTTTTAATCTAAAAACAATGCTCCCTATTAATATTATGACTTCATATATTATATCAGATGCATTACACACTAATGTGGCTGTTCAATAAGGGCCACAAATCTCTAGAAAATCAAGGCGCAGGCTTATTGCAATTTAAAGATTATATGCAGAGCTTATAGACGAATTAAGAGAAGCCTATGGACGAGAACACTACCTTTATTTTATTTACTACCCACATCTCCCAGTTAACAAAATGAACTACATTTGCAGAGCCTACCTGTTTCAGAAGAAGAGACATGAGCCCAACACTGGGACAAAACGCTGCACAGTAAGTAAACAGCACAGAGAGGCAGCAAATGGATGTTTCTAAAGTCAGTGTGCTGAGTTTATATTCAGAACACATACAGCTGGAGGCCCAGCACATTTCTGTTGTATTTCATTTAAATTTGCCATCTTGGTTGCATGCCAAGATGATGCACTGTAATGTCCCAAGATACAGAGACTGCAACATCTACAAAGACACATTCACCATTTTATGATGACATTTTTGTCACTCGGACCGAAGCGCACTCAGGAATCCTGACTCAAGGGATTTAGAGGCTGTTGTTCCAGTTACTACATTCAAGGTTTTTAGTTCAGCTGTAGCTGACAGTTAGCCCCACAGCTGTTTTATTCATTTTAAAATATTTTTTATGAAATCTTTTATTTAATGAATGTTTTTTTTACAAGTTTTATTGTAAATAAATAATTCTTAAATTATTAGATACCGCCTTACTTGCCAGCCTGCTTTCTTGCTAGTTTCTGCCTCAGAATTAAAGCTGACAGTTAATTGAAAGCTTTATTTAACCAGACTGATCTGCTCCTGTTTGCTGGTTAAAAAATAACAACAGTGAGCTCCACATCAGGTATAAGATGGAGTATTAGCGCCACGTTTTTTCTCCAAATACAATTTCAACTTTTTTCTCGTAATAGAATTAGGATTTTAATCTCGAAATGTCAACTTCATTCTCAAAATTATCGATAATTTTTTTTTTCTTATTGTGGCCCTAATACTCCTTCGTACAGGTACAACAATCCTCTGTCAAAGGAAGGAAAAGTGAAGGATTAAGGAGCTAAACAGATCCCAGATCTCCTCAGGATCTCACCTCTGACACCTGGCTCATCTGCAGCCTGCAGTCCATCACACTGAGGGGATCTGAGGGGGTCATACAACTAAGTGATGGGTGGGTCTGGAGGGGGTGACACGAGGCCATCAGGGGGCTGAAGTGTGTCGCCTGGCAGCCAAAAGGCTGATTCTGAATGGGTAGGCAGGAGATCTGGCAAAGCTCCTTGGAAAATCCCATTAGGTCCCCCCAAAACCCAAAAA
>NW_005187480.1:65249-67687 GCF_000239375.1 Pundamilia nyererei | reverse complement strand
CCCCCCCCCTTACAAAACCCCCCCTTGTGCCCCCGACTACATCTCTGTCTCTTTGTCCAGTGTGTCTTTTTCTGAGATTTTATCACATTAGTTCCACTGGGAGCTGGAAATCGCCTGTAATTGCAAGTTCTGTGATGCTGGCGGGCCAAAAGGAGGGAGGGTGGGGGCAAAAAGCCAAAGGAGAAGAAGGTGAGGGGCAGAAGAGGGGAGACAGAGGGGAGAGAGAAGAGGTTGTGTTTGGCAATGAACAAAATGGGATGTGTGATTTTAGACGACTTGTGCTCTTCTGCCTCTGAATGAAACTCCACATTCTGTGTCTGTATTCAGATTATTAATACATAATAAGCTACACGATTTTAAACATTAACTGTTCGACTGAACAGACCTGGCTGAGCTGAGGGGACCTATGATTTACACAAGCCTTAAAGAAGAAAAATATCATGACTCCGATTTTAAAGCTGTTGAGTTAGTCAAATCAGCAAGCAAACTCCTGAGATTTAGAGAAACTTTTTAAAGTTTTCTCTAGTGAATTATCAGAAAACAAATCAAAAATCAAACAACATTAAAAGTGATTCTGTTACTGTTTCTCTATTCATCAAATACACTGGTGCAGTTCACTGAAACTACGGAAATTCTACAGGGTCTGGTGGGACATAATATATTAAAACGAAAAAAGCCAATGATGAAGAGTGCTGTGCTGAAGACGCTCTGAGGTGCAGCAGCAGGGACGGCGTGAATATGAAAGAGGCGGCTGGAGATGATCGACGAGGCATCACTTTGCATCTTTAAACGCTCTTCTTTTCTTTCTCCTTCATCACTAACAGAATCATTTGAAAGTCAGTTGTTTTAAGGGCAGCATGGTGCTGCAGGGAGCTTCCTCCCACAGCTGGAGGACAAGCAGGGGATCTTTAAATGTGAGTCAACACTTTCACTGGTTTTAGATTGGTTTATTTAGAAATCCCAGTTAATATTGAACAAAACTAAGTAGAAAAAGATAAAGAAACTGCATCAGTACAAAAAAGACCTCGTGCATGTTGACTAGAGCATGAAAAATGAATATTTCCTTTATTACTGTGGTTTTATCATTTTATAAAAGCAACAACATAATATTACAGTTCAGTAAAGTTAAAAGTACCAAATAATTCAAAGTAAACCTCTTCAGAGCACGTGCTGAAACACCTTTTGTAACGCTCGTTGTCTTATTCATACTTAGTAGATGGTGTCGCCTTTATTTTAAGTATATTCTCCTTCTCCAGTTTTTTTTTTGCTCAGGTAAAGGTGTGCTGTGTTAGATGTTCTAAACGTCTAATGAACTATGTCATCAGAACTGAGCAGCAGCTCAAAATGAAGGTGAAGCGAGCTGGATGCAGAGTTTATGCCTGACAGGTGAGCCAAATTCTCCCGCTGGCTCCACCCCCACGACCCCGTGGGGAGCCGCCAATGAAACGAGCCTTTTTGTTTTTATAGATGGTGAGTTATTAGACTCCGGTGGTAATGATGACCTACAAGGACAACAACAACAACAAAAACTTTCCCTCCTTTCATGGTCATTGTGGGGCGGGCAGGAATATTTCTTCCACAGGCTGCTGCGACCTCCGACCTCTGACCTTTTCACTGTTGGTGGCCTAAGCAATGAGGCTCATTTTACTGTTTAAGGGCTTCAGTGAGAGGCCGTTTCAGAGTGTGCTGTCTTGATATTTGAGCAACAGACGAGGCAAAAAATACTGAAGGACAGAGGGAAAGTGTGCCACTGATTAGCACTCATGGAAGAAAACAAGGATTCACAAAACTGAATTCATCAAAATAAATTAAATAAGCAGGAAAAATGTCTTTAACTGTTCTCAAGGATATGATCTGTCAGACAGACAAACGACTCAAGTTTTAAACAGCGGTTTTCACAAAATGTTTATATGTCCTAATTATCACAGTGTATGCATGTATTCATGTTACTCCTGCTCGACACATTTAAACTGCCTGGAATACCAGGATTATCAACAGTGGTGTGAAAAAGTGTTCACCCCCAATTTTCTTTCTTCTTTTTTTTTTGTATGTTTGTCAAACATAAATGTTTTAGATCATTAAAAAATGTAAATATTAGACAAGTATACATTTCAGAGCATTTCAGATGTTTAGTCTGCTCAGGGTCTTTTATTTTGGAAATATACCAGATCCTGTCTGCGAAGGTTCTTACTCGTCCAGGTCATCCGAGAAGCTGCAAAACACAAATTCAGAATCAGCAGGTGACATCACATTAGCTAGTCGTTATGTCTATGCTGATGTCACCATAAGGGCGTTTGTTAGCTATGGTTAGTGTAGGGACTGTCGCGTTATTAGGTAACGCGTTACAGTAACTACGTTATTATTGTGGTAACGAGCACGGTAACTAGTTATTATGCCAAAATCAGGAATGCGTTAATCGTTACTGGGATTTAGATAGG
>NW_005187480.1:55845-63237 GCF_000239375.1 Pundamilia nyererei | reverse complement strand
GACTGCAGTTTTCATGTTGGATTCGTGTAAAAAGCGCACATGACGCTGTGACGTAGGCTAGAATCATGGCGGCGGTCAACGACGGTCCAGGCGTGGGATTTCTGTCATGGAAATATGCACATTATTTTTTCCTTTCTGTTGGTAGGTGGCACAGTGCACTTGTGGCAGGATAGTGCTAACATGTAAGCAAGCTAGAAGACTGGCACTCTTGCTGGGTATTCAGTTACGGAAGCAACACATTAACAAGATAATTCTGAGTAAAAGCAAAGTTACTTTCCCTAGTAACTAGTTACTTTGAAAGTTACGAGTACCTTGAAGTAACTGAGTTACTTTGGATAGAAGTAACTAGTAATGTAACTAAATTGCTCATTTAAAGTAACTTACCCAACACTGGCTATGGTAAAGCTAATTACACAAAATAATGACATAGAACCATTAAAAAAAACACCTCATGTATAAACCTGATTAATTAACAGCAAATGACCACCTAATAAAGTTTAACTATAAATTCAAAATGTATTGGTCATAAAGTGTTGCTACAAAAAGCATCATTAAGGTGGTCCCTCGTTTATTGTGGGAGTTACGTTCTAAAAATCACCTGCGATAGGTGAAATCTGCAAAGGAGCCAACTTCATTTTTTACAATTTAAGGCCATAAAACCCCTCACTACACACTTTATACACTTTTTGCAGACAGGCATGCACATTTTCACACTTCTCTCTTTTGTTTAAACACCCTCAAAGTTCAGACCTTCGTAGAAAATAAATTCAGTCTTAAAGAATGAAACCAAAGATCAAATCCTTTTTTCAGTTCCAGAACATGGGACTAGAGCAGCTGCGAGAGAATTCAACATTAATGAATCAATGGTACGGAAGTGGAGGAAGCAAGAAGAATGAGTTGAGTAAAGTTTGACTTATCTGACTGTTTTGTTTCACTTAATGTGCCTTATAATCCAAAAAATACAGTAACTTCTACCTTCCTTAAGGATGTCAGGAAGTCCAATTTTTTGTGTGATGGTTAGAATCTTCCTCCGCCTTTTGGGTGCTACAGCATTTCGTCAACATTGCTATGTTTGTTGGGGAGCAAACTTACAAACATACAGTGCAGCACTTCAGAGGTGATCGAAGATTTATGCAAATTTGACAAGCTGAACACATTCTGTACTGTACAGGACACAGCAGGAGAGTGATTGACAATGGTCTACAACCAATCAGGACACAGAACACAATAAAAAAGGTTTAAAAAAAGCATGCAAGCATGCAGCGAGGCCGTGAAAGGTTAACTGCATTATAACGAGGGATCACTGTACAGATCAAACTCATTAAAATCAAATTATTTAAATGAGCTCTTACTTTTTAATGGTTTTTGATCTTCCTGAAGGAAAGCTTCTGGAATATCTCATTGATTTAAAAAGATCTGTAGAAAAAAATGGCTCCATTACATGTCATCTGTGTGTCTTTGAGCCGTTATTAATTGTTTTAAAATAAAAACATGTGGCCAAAGAACAAGAGCATATGAATGATTCTGCTATGCGTGTGCATAAATCAAATGAAAGCCAACATGCTGAGGTGTAAATCTGATTCCCCCCCTCCGTCCTCAGTCCTCTCTAATTGGTCCTGTGAAAACAGACACAGAATAAAAAGCAGGTCTGAAATGTCCTGCGAGGCGACCCCCCATTCAGCCCAATATGTAACTCGAGCCCGCCGTATTATTATCGAACCTGGACAACTCAAACTGCTAGTTAGAGCCCAGCCTCTGAGGTGCCACCTTCACACCGGCTCCATTGTGTGGACGCTCCAAGGCTGAGATTATGTCGTCAGGTTAGAAAACAAGAGAAAGAGCCCCCCGCCCTCCAATCCTCCCACCCCCGCGCTTTAAATGGGCTCTATACAACGACGGGAGATGGTTTTACACATTAGGGAGCAGCTCAGTGAGCTGGTCAGGTTGCTGTGGTCACCTGGAGCTGGTGCCACCCAGCGGGACTCAGCTCTTTCATCCTTTGTGGCACTGAGCAGGAAGGGGAGGGGCTTTGATTTTGCCATGCAGCTGGCAGAGCCTCCCCCTCCTCCCCCAACAATTCAGGATTACACCCAGGACAAGAAGACCAGGACACGCCTTTAGGTCTTCATCCTCCTCTGAACTTCACCTCACTTCACATCATCATCATCATCATCATCATCAGTGCTGTGGGGATGAGAGTGGTTACTGGACTAACTTCAGTTCAGTTCAGTTTTTTCTGTCTCGCTGGTTTACGTAACCTGCACTGGAGATTAACAGGCATGTCACTGCTGCCTGATTCGCTGGAAAACTCCTCCTCCTCTGTCCTCCTGGAAGAGCCTTCAGCCTCAGTGTGCAAATGGCATGAGGGCACAAGTTTTTAAAGACTCTGACATTCACTAAGGAGCTTAATTAAGAAACTTTATTCCCGCATTTGTTTCCTGTTTGCTTCCAACAACCCTTAAAATCTTATTTGTCTGTGTCATGGTTTGCTGTGCGGCAGGCAGGCAGGATGCAGTATCCAAACGCAGGAATCACACACAGGAAATTTAACTGAAAGCGGAAGCTTTATTGCTGGAAATATCTACTACGAATACAAAACAAAACTCGAAACTTAAACTAAGACACTAGAAGACAAACCACGAACTGGGAACTAGGAATTACATAGAAAAAGGAGGGAAGAAACATAGCAGAGTAAGGGTATGACACAACAACTAACAGAGAGAATCACAGGCCTTAAATACATTAGCAGGACATCGAGAGGATGGGGAACAGGTAGTAACACAGCTGGGACAAATCAGACCTAACGAGACAAGAGAAGCAAAACCAGACAGTGCACACAGGACATGGATTATCAAAATAAAACAGGAAACACAGATGGAAACTCAGGACACACAAGCTTAACACAGTAACTGGGAAGACGTAGGAACATAGGTGACTAGACATGAAACTTGTTGAAGATTTCCACGTCCCTGTTATGAGGCTGTGAGACCGAAAGCTTTAATGTTTAAAATGGGTCCAGTTTAAAGTTTGAGAGCACTGAAGTGCAACCATCATGTTAGAAAGGTAGAGAGTGAACTCAGGGATTAATTAACTGGAGTTAAAATCTTTATTTTGCAGCTGTTTGTGCAAAATCGACAAATTAATAATTTTCTTATGCTTAATGCATTTTTATTATCATCTTATTTGCAACAGTGCTGCATTTTACTTTATTTATTTATTTTTTAAATAGAGTTTAGTCACAATTTTATCATTATCATCTGACTGTGTCTCTGATTGGAGTAGGTGGCACTCATAGGGATCGTGAAACACTCTCTTTTATGTGAGTGTGCACCGAGCCTGAAGCAGAGAACCTGGGTTAACAGAAAGTTAATAACCACCATTGTGATACCGTTATCTCTGACTGGGGCTTCAGGTTTTGTTGAGCCAGGTAATACAAAGAAAGCCCGGTTGTTTTAAACTTCATTTGTTCCACACAACTCGGGCCAAATTAACTCTGTATGTTTCTTAGGACTGTCAGCATGTGATCGTTCATCGTTTTATGTTTCCTATAATTTCCTATAATTTCTAAACTTACAGGTTAGCATGGAAAAATATTTTTCTGACTTTTTAACTTGTTGATGATACATTTTCTTTCTCTTTTCTCTAAATTATTTTATGCGAATAGTTAAATACTCTACTGATTTTCCCTACGTGGTTAAAAACTTCCAGAAATTTTTCCCACAGGCTGTGAGAAAAATAGAAGAAGACACAGCAGCATAATTTGAACATTTATTGTGAAAACTTTGATTTAAAACAGAAACATTATTTTAAATATAGCGTGTTTGTGTGTAATAGCAGCGGTGTAAATGTGGGTGTGTTAGCATTGTGAAGGGTGTTTGGGAGGATAAACTTAAGTAAACTCAACAAAGGGATGTAGCATCTTGGGTGTAGTTGAATGTGGCCATCGTGCCTTAAATACCAGTTAGTCTGATCATCCCACACCAGCAGGTGTAGCTCTAAGGCCTCAATTATACACTAAAAACAGGCAGGCACATGGACATCCGCAGACTTGCAGATGCTGGAACGTATAATCCTGGCCTGAGCTGAAGGTGTTGGGGATACTGTGTTGAGAGCTCAGAGTCTATCGGAGAGCATGAGCGTCCTTCTGTTCATCTCTGCTTTTATAACATTGCTGCTCAAATTCGTGACAATCCAAAATTAGTCGTCTTGAAGTCGCTAAACTTCACTGACGTGTCACAGTCTCTGGTTGCATCACTGCCGATCGTTTCTTCCTGACCACAGAAGGTCTCGTTTTTTGAAAGTCTCTTTTCCTGTCACAAATCCATACACTGAAAGCATCACAGCTACAATCCAAAAGTGTTTTTTAATTTTAAGTGTTTAAGCTCTCTGGATTTTTGTTTCCTTTGTAAAGCTTCGACCCATCCACATTGATCAACTTTCATATTAATGCACTTGTAGCTAGATTTAGAAATAAAGACTTGAGTTATAGAGAGGATAACATCCTTCATGCAACTGCCTGACTGACGAGGAAAAACTGTCCTGGTAGTGCAGGACCCAGGTGGGAAGACAGGTGAACAGGTGGATGGATTTCTGGTTTCTGTGCAGTGAATTGTAGGATTTTCTTTGGATTGGATTCTTTGCATAATTAGCAGGTGTTTTTAACTTTGCACTCCATCTTGTTGTGGACATGGTCACTTCTGCCTTAAAAAAGAAAGCAGTTCAGAGGTGGCCAACGTCACAATTCAAGCTTCACAAACCAATGGATGGCTTCATCCATCTTTTATATACAGTCTGTGCTCATGACCCCTTCTTTCCCTCTTGTGATTCCTAGTCCTTTTAATGCTTCCCTAAAGTTCTTCTTCCTCTCACAGGGACAGTAACGATGCCATTAAGATGCATTTTAATGGTGGGAGTGATTGTTAAATTGAGGATTTAAATGAGCTAACATGTTAGTTACATGGGTGCGTATCCTCCTCCTCCTCCTCGGTCTGTAAACCGCTCTGACTCTGCTTCTCGTCCTCTAACAGCCAGTTAAAAAGCTTCGACACACTTGAAGCTTCTCAGTATCCTCAGTGAGGAGTTAACAAGCTGACCCCCCACCCTCCTCGGCCTGAAAGGAGGAGAGTCTGTCGGTTCGAGTGCTCCCTCTTTATCCTCCGTCCTTCCACTGATCACTGGAGTGTGATGTCAGCAGGACGTCGCCTGCGCTCATTGTGTGGGACACTTTTTTTTATTGGATAAGTGGAGCGGCTTCCTTTGTGCCTTGGAGCTTGAGGTGGCCTGTTGGGCTCTTAATCACCGGCCCTCTGAGGTGCGCTGCGTTCAGGGGGCAGCAGATAAAGGAGTGCCGCCTCATTCAGGCCGAGCTGTTGATCTACCAGCTCATTGTCCTCTCCTCCACACCTCGGCCGGCCAAAGGTAAACAAATGGCAAACAAAAGGCGGAGCTTCAGAGCCCAGCCGCCGCTGAGGGAGCCCCCCATGGCTACGAGTTCCCTTGAGTCTACTTTCAGAAGTTCTGTTTCTCTCCTTTGTTCATTTTGAATCCTTTTAAAGGTAGAAAACACAAAGCTCAACGGCCGTCTTTGGATTCCTGCTTATCGAGTCTTTGTTGTGAAGCTGAGCAGCGCTCTGATGTCAGCACAACCTCCACTTAGCACGTTTTGCTAAAACAGTCCTGTTTGCAGGAAAGACTTAAGCCTTCAAACTGCCTCTGCATCACCTCTTCTGGACTTTGACTATCAGAGTCACACATGTTTAACTGATATCACTTTGAAATGAGGTGAGGAGGTCTCAGTTGGTTAAAATGCCTGTTGCCTCATCTCCTCTCTTCTCGTGGCTCGTCCTCCTTTCAGATCTTTAGGAGGAACAAACGTGAAGAGAGGAGGCAAGGACACAAATGGAGGATGTATGAACTGAGAAATGAGAGAAACTAGCTACAGTTACAGAGAGGGAGAGAAGAGGCAGACCAGCTCTGCGGGAAAGCACCTGATGCCCACCTGATGAATCTCCTTAGTGACACCTCTCTGTCTTTACCCCCCAAACCTTCTCCTCCATCTGTCTGCTTTACTCTTCCTGGCAACAATAACACACTCAGAGCTTAACTTCATTATAAATCAATGTTTCGTTCATACATTGTTACTACAAACCAGTTTGTTGTAGACACTTTAGATTCAAAGTTCACAAAATAGTTTCTAATTCAATGAAAACATTTAGACTTAAATTTAATTTTTAATTACCAGGCATTCAGCTTCTCACAGTGTTTCAACCAAAGGGTTACGACCCAACTTGGGGTCAGCTGATAAACAAAAAGGGTCCTGCCTGCTTTCTAGTATGTTGATAGCTGCTTTAAAAACTTGAACCTGTCACTTTGGTTTGGGCTTTTTCTCGTTTTTAATCATCATTTGACCCCTGGGATTATTGTGGGACCTTCATGGGGGTCCTGACCCCAAAGCTGGGATCCATGGATCTAAAGAGTTTGAGAGGATTAACTCAAATCCTGGCAAGACTTTATCTCCTTTTTCTCTCTCCTTCTGTCTTTTTTGTTGTTTTCCTGCTTTTCTTTGTTTACTTCTTCACCTGCTCATTAAAAAAATATTTAACATGTTGAACTAACCAGTCTCTCTGTGGACTTTGCTTCACCTGAGCACATTTTACAGCATCTTTAGTTTAGTTTTTACATTTTTTTCTCATTCATTGCATCTTTTTTTTCCTGTTGAATCTTTCCAAACTTTCCCAGACATCTAATTTCTTTCTCATTCTGTGTATTTAAAACCAGATTCGCCCCCCTCACCCCCTCTTCTCACCCCTACATGCCTTTAATCCCCTCTCTATAGTCTCCCCACACTCCCTCTCTTTAACTCTATTCTTTCTCAGCCTCGCTTACTCTTTGGGGATCGGATCAGATTAGCGGTGTGATGATGAGCCATCGCTGCCGTCGTGTGACCAAACTGCAGCTTTGCTGTCGGATCGTGTGTTTAATTCAACAAGTCACATTTCTATGTTTGAAAGGTTAAAGACATTTAAAGTATCCTGATTCGACACCTTCACCTTCTGTAGCCAACAGAATACATTTTCTTTCATTGAGTAATTGCTGACTTTTGGGTCTTGCTGCTGGGAACTATTTATTGTAACTCTGATTAATTTGGAAGAGGAAAGTTTCATTTATGTGTGCTGGGATTAATAACATTTTCATCAAATGTGACTTCACTTTCAAAGAATGTAAAGTAGCAGAAATATTGATGAAAATTATCTGGGAATTCAAATTTTAGTTGTCGTGTTGTTTGTAACTGGAGGAAACTATTTGTCTCAAATGTATGTGCTTGTCCTGTGTGATTGTTTTTCTTCACAGCTGTGACACTGACTTTTGTAACACAAACTAGTATTTCCTCCT
>NW_005187480.1:25537-54445 GCF_000239375.1 Pundamilia nyererei | reverse complement strand
CTGGGAGTTGGAACCCTATTAGTTAGGTTGCTTAATATTTACGCTAAGTACTCTTTAAAATACCAGAATAGGGAGGATGGTGTAGGTTTGAGTTTATTAGATTGATCAGTATTGCTGAACTATGAAATTTTATTTTGCATACAGGTATAACAGAATAGCTTTAGTGTAGTTGTTGTTTTAAACTTGAGTATGAACTTATACAAAATGCAGCAAGATATTTAAAAAACAGTTTTGTTGATTAAAAAACACTATATCGGATTCATATCGGTATCGGCAGATATCCAAATTTAGGATATCGGTATCGGTATCGGACATAAAAAAGTGGTATCGTGCCGTCTCTAATACATACTATTGAAAGTTAACTGGTACATTTATATTATTTGGCTAATAACAACAACAAAACTGCATTAATACTGTGTAAAAAGTGTTTTATGAGCACCTTTGTCCTGCAGCTGTTATTCTGTTACACTAAGTGAACTTTAGACAACATTCATTCATCTTCAGGCTCAGAACATTCAGTCAAAACAAAACAGAGATTACACCAAAGAACTGTTTCAATTCAGCACATGCATGAATGCAGAAGAGTCATGTACGGACAAGAAAGTGTCATCTCCAAAAAAGGCCACTCTCATATTTAATCGGAAATTGAAGACCTGCCATTAAAAATAACATCAATATATGTTATAATCAGCTGAGTTTATTTTTTGCACACTGCAGCTTGGTGTTGCTTTCAGCGGACAGTATGGAGATATTTCATAATGATGCATTCATGGTTCAGGTGTAAATAAAGTTTTTTAAGTTTACTGTGATCCACTATGTTGGACTGGTGCAGAGCAGACATGGTGTCCATGGTCAGTGTTAGGTTACACCAGGGGTAACACACATCAGTTTACAATGAAGCTCATGATGCTGATTGGCTTTACTCACCAAAGTCTTCCTTTTATCCTTTTTTTAAGCCAGCCGTGACAGATTTTGTGACTATTTCTTGGCGATTCTTTTCTCCACAATGCACCGTAACACTTGATCCTATGGGTTCCCTCATCTCCCACTTTAACCCCTGTAATTAATCTACAGAAGCCATCATGTTGAGCTGCGCCGAGTCGATGTTTCACTTCTGCAGGATGTTCTGATTAAGACATGGAATAAGTGCTTTAAGTTGAAGAAGTTTGTGTTGATGTGAGGATATTATAATTACAGACTGACTTCAGGACTCTTCATGTTATCAAAGGCGTATGAAACTGAAATGCAAATCCAAAGTGCATGTGACACAAAAATTAAAGATTCAAACCACAATTAATGTATTTTTATTTTTAAAACATTAATGTAATTAACTCTAATTATCAAATGGGCTCTGTGATTTATTTATTTTTTTAATAATCCTTGAGTGCTGTACTTTTTTTCTTTATCCTTTGTTTTCATTCAAGAGAACATTTCCTATGATTAAAATCATGTGACCTGCTGGGGTTCACCCCCTCCCATTTGCACATGTTGCACATTCATTTAACTGTGTCTGCTTTAATCCATAATGGGGCATTTATACGTCTAGATGAGGTGTGAATGACAGTTTAAGTGATGCTCTGTCTGATGTGTTGTTTCTCTGCAGCAGAGTTGAGTCAATGCTGCAGAGTAAAGAGCAGTGAGCATGTTTTGTTCAATAGATTTAACCAGAGAATTATCACAACAAATGAATGGTTACACACACACACACATTTGACCTGAAAAACACCATGATGACAAACTGCACACACTGAGCCATCTGCCGCTCAGATACATCAGCACTGTTTCCAAATGTGGTCGGAGGGCCACACGAGGCCCCGCTGAGGGCTGCCTGGGGTCCTTCACACAACAAAACACACAACGGTGATGCTGAAATACAAAACCGCATGAGAGAATCATTCGAAGAAGAATTAATAGCCTTGTTGGAAAGAGACTTCCTTTGTTTTGGCTGAGTGAATTTAAGAAAGAACCAAAAACACAAAAAGACTCATTTTCAGTCATGAGCAGATTAGAAATGTCATCATCATAACAAAAACTGATATAAAAAACAGTAACAATAACAAACACACAAAAGGTTTAAAACTGCCTCCACACCAAGCCCTGGACCAGAAGGACATGTGGACCCAGATTAGTTTGTAATATTTTCAGTTTTTCTCATAAAATTGTTTTGTACTTATGAAGATGTGATGCAAATTTTGCCTGGTCTTAAAACAGTAAACAGACATTTTTCCTGACATTCCTGGACCCAGATCTGGACTGACTTCCAAGGCTGTGCCAAGCCCCACCCCTGGGAGCATTTTCATGCAAATCTGTCCTTATGTTGTAGATAAATGTTAACAAACAGGCAACCAACAGAACAAATCACAAAACTTAAAGTTAAATATAAGTTTCAGCTCGATACATCACAATTAAATATGAAACAAAACCATAGACACCACCCAGTAGTTTCTCTCCTCTGCATTTTTAAGCCTATGCCTTAGTGTTTTGATACAAACACGACTAAATTCACAGCCCAAGAAAACGGCTTTATTTATCTCTAACTAACATAAGCTTTTCTGAGATTTCTGATCAGCAACTCAACACAATGGAAAACTGAATGCACTGAATGCCTTGTTGATACCAGCTCCAAGTTTGTATATAATAAAGTTTCAATTGACACTTTGCGCCAGCGCCTCTGTTCCTGACTGTCTGCTTGGCTTCTCAATGAGATTTAGATATCGAGGAAGTTTTAAAAAGCTAGTTAAGTGCTATTCAGTTGCCCTCAAAGGGAAAGCATTGAAAAAGCCAAAACGAGAGTGTAAAGAGCGTCGCGGCGGGGGTTTGTGGAGAAGCGAAACATCGGCATTATGGCACGGATGCCATCTCCTGAGCCGCACAGAAAGCCCTCCCCAGCTGGCAGCGCAGAGTCCGTCGGCTGAAGGCTTTCACTCTGGGACAAAAGCTATCTAATTGAGAACAAACTGTCAGTGAAAGAGACGAGACCGTGACCGGAGAGGGGGCCGCTCCGGGCCGCAGGCCAGCTCCGGAGGCCCCGGGCTCAGTCTATCGTCGGGCCTCGGCCCCTTCGGGCTCCTCGGACCTCTTGTGACTGACACAAGAGGCCACGGAGGATAACACGCGCAGCGGCCCGACACAAAGGCCTTTCAGAGCAGACACAGTCCAAACTCAGCCGACTGTCAAGCGTGAAGAGGAGGAGGAGGAGGAGAGGCTGAAAGGACGTGGATACAGATAAGTGTGAGGTCTTAGGAAAAGGAGGGAGCACGCATCTCTGCAGGGTCCTGAAATCAGAGCGACTCTGCACATCTGCAGCTCATCCTCATTAAAGGAAGTAGTTTCAAGTCGATAGTGAAGGTCATACATGAAAAACCCTCAGTGACTTTTAGAGCCTGCCATAGTTTTTGTTTGAACGTTGTCCAAGAACAAAGTAACTCTGGATTTTAAAAAACAAAAACACAAGGTGGTTTTATTTTGATGATTTTTTCCTCGACTGGGAGTGTGCTGAAAATAAAACAGTTTTCTGGAATGTGTGTCCAGAATAATTTGGGTTCCTGAAATTAAATATGACTCTTTTTGAACCTTAAAAACACATTTGTAATTGTATAGAGAATATTTGTAGCTCTGAAAATAACAATATTGAATTTAATGCCTGAATCGGAATCATGATAAATTGTTGTTTTAGCTCTTTTACAAACTAGACTCAACATCAAGGGTATCTGGCTAATTCTTCTTACTGTTCATTTGGGGAAAAGGGTCAATTTAACCTGTGTTTGGACACTTGTGTGACTGCAGGATTGTATTATTCAACAGGTGAATGTTCCACAGGTTTGATTCCCTGCAGTCTTGCGGTGACCCTTCTGCATTTTTACCCGTTCCTCTCCAGCTCCTTGCTGTCCTTTTACCCATGTTTTTGTGGAGGATCTTCTCTCTAGCCTCATGCTCCACTGCTGCAATGTTTGGCGTGTGAGATGAAAAGCCGCTCCACCACCAACAGAGCTGAATGGTCATTGTGAGGTTCACAAAGGCGGCTGCAGGGGAACACAAGACTCACTCGTCTCAATGGTTCACTTTGGGAGCTCAGACAAAGGCGTAAAAAACACAGATAGAGGCTCCAAAAGAGAAGCACCACTCGAATCTGAGGGACTCATCTGGGATTGTGCTCTCTGTTAAAGACGCCATCAATCACCCCATCAGTCGTGCTCCGGCTGACTTGATTTACATGTTCACACAGAAGCATCAATCATCCCAAACCTGCAGAAGTGTTCCCAAAAAGCTGAGAGGGAAAGTTTACCTCACCTGACCTGCCACCTTCACTTAGCATCATGAGGTTGTGGTGCGTTTAGGCGCTAAAATGTTGTCAGGAGCGAAGCGGACATGTCGTTCAGGATGAAAACAAATCCCACACTTTGAGTCTTGGTCAGTGTTTGCAGGAGACGGCTTGGTTAGACCTGTTGTGCATGAAAATTACAAATCTGACAGGATAAATGACAGTATTTAAAAAAAAATACAATCACAATAGATAAGGGTGGTATTTCTTATCTCCTTATGTTTTCCAGCAGAGCCCTGATGACTTCATAAGCACAGGAGACATGCACATGGAAATTTCAGGGCTGAAGAACACATTTAAGCTCCGTTTGAAACTCAAACCAAATCAATTTTACACCCACTCGAAGTCGTCTTCTTCTTCTGTTGGCTACTCTCTTTAGAGGTTGCTACAGTGGATCATCCAGCTCACCGTATCCCAGCATCCTCCTCTGTCACTCAGGCTTTCAAGCTTTTTTTAAACAATCAGCTCTGAGTGTCAGTATTACAGGATCTATCATAGCTTCAGTTAAATGCTCCAGTTTAATGTCTGTGGTGTCGTTGAACAGAAACAAACATTGATATCCTGCAAGTTTGATCTGTTTCTGATCGTTCTCTGGAGAAAACTTTAAAAAGTGCATTTTGGGTAAATTTTCAAGGCTCGTATTATCATGTTGCATAAGTAGTTGCCCACAAGAGGTTAGAGCATATGAAAGGCCTCCCTTTCACCTACATTTAGACACCAAGATCATCTAAATCCTTCTAGCTCAAAGCAATTTTCTAATAGAGTCGTTTTATGGATCATTCAGTGTCTGAGTTTGACCTATGAAAGTTGACCAAAAAGTTACATGTTTCTGCATGTGTTTGAACCCAGACTGAGATGAGATATCCCTGCTTTGGGTAGATCTCTAATGCAGTGGCTTTCGTTTTATTTCCGGAGCAGTCCCACTCAAAAAGCTGACATGATGAGTGGAGAGCGAGCAGGCAGAGGAGGGGCTGGGTGGAAACCTGCAGACAGACAAACGAGGAGCACGAGTAGAGCCAGGAGGAAAGAAAAGTGTTGCCTGTGTTCAGTGAGCACATGTGCCGATCTTCAAATACTGCAGGTAAAAGACACGCCTCACAAACACAGAGGAAGCTAACCTGTGACACACTGGCCGACAGTCAAAGAAAAGTGGTTCAGGAATAAACTTTTAAAAGAAAATGTCCAGTTAAACTAAAGAAGAATCTTAAAATTTTAAATTCAGCTAAATTTTGGCTAAGTTACATGAAATTTGTGAATTAATTGGTGAACCTTAAATCCCACATGCTTTGGTCTGTTAGTTTTGTTAGTTTGCTACTGGAGCTGTGTCTGTTAAGTGATGTGAAGCCAAGCGCACTTTAACCGAGCGCATGGTTCACTATTGAAGTTCAAACATTTGACCGGTGTGCTGTGGTGAGACCAACTCGACCATGTTGTGCTGAAGTTAGTGTGAAAATGGTGCAAAACGTTTTTCCAGGTTTTACTACGTTTCATGTGGCATGCAACAACCCGTGAGCTACACTTTTCTCTTCTTCTGTGGTGTACGTAAACTTACATTAATTAGGCGTTGTATGTATGACATCCTATCCACAATTATAATATATTTGAAAACAGAAAAGAATTTAAATTTTTTATTTATTTATTTTGCTTTAGTTGTGAAGGCACCATGTGACTATCCTCCTCACTGCTGCTGATATAATGATGCTTTGCAGTGAGACTTACTGAACACATCCATGTGGTTTCAGTCCTGAACAGGTGAATCAGGTTTTGAATATTAATCAGACACTGATAATTATAATAATAAAAAATGTGAACATTTCTGAGTAGCCTTGTGACAAACCCGTCATACCGAAGACTGGAATGAATATAAAGTAAAACTAATAAACTAAGACATATTAGTAAAACACACTGAGGAGTAAATTGAGGACAGAGGACTAAATAAAAATTATAAACAGAGACACAGGCTCACATCGATCCAACAGACAGGAAGTAATAACTGAAAGAAGATGCACAAGAGAAAACCAACTTTGAGAGTATAACAAGTAATAGAAGCACAGAGACAGAGGGACACTGGGTAGAGGAGAGAATAAGATCCCAAAACTCAAAGCCAGGAAAAAAAAGAGTAAAATCAAAACCAGGACCACATTTTAAATTTTTAACAAAAACCCAGAAACTCATTCGTAAAGAGGTCAGACCATGAGTCGGCATGAGGGAATGAGAGTGTGTGATAAACCTGCAAACACAGGCACAGCAAAACGCATGGATAAGACCTGAGAGATCTTTTTAGTTCAGCACAAAACGTTTTGTGTGTAATTATCTGAAAGAACGCGAATCTGAGGGACTCTTGGAGATTGCTCTGCTCCAGCCTGAAGTATGTTGATGTCCACCGCTTGCAGAAGCAGCGGTCGTTTGTTTTGGAAACAAACAGCACATTTTTCTTGTGCGTCCTGTCAGCAAGGACGGACGGACGGAGGAGGAGGACGAAGCAGTGATTATTCCTCCCTCAGAGTCCTCCCATCTGTCCCCGTTTCTGCTGGCCTCAGCCTCTTTCACTGCGACTGACAGGAGGGGGGTCCACCTCGCCTCTCTTCCACCCCCCCCTCCCCCCCATACACACACAAACACACACACACGCATATACACACCTCATCCCACCAAACCCCACCCCGCAGACCCCCGATTGTGTTCCTGTGCACCAAAGCACTCTTCTATAGCTTTTTGATTGGCTTTCAATCCCCACACCACTGACAAGGTTCTGTATGGGAGGAGTGTGTGTGTGTGTGTGTGTGTGTGTGTGTGTGTGTGAGTGTGTGTGTGTGTGTGTGTGTGTGTGTGGTGGGCTTACTAAGGAGATTTAGTGAAGGGCAAGGGGGGCACAGAGGTGATTTTTCAGGGGGAGGAGGAGGACGAAAGTAAAAACTGGGACAGATGGGGCTGATTGTTGCTCTTTACGCAAATTAAGGAGCGAGACATCTGCAGAGAGACGGAGTGGCCGACCAAGGCAATTAAGACAGAGGAGAGAGAGTCCGTTCCACAAGTGAGAATACGTTCAGTTCACAGTCAAACCCTGAAACAAGAAAACAGCAAATTTATGCAAAAATTTAAAAAACAGCCCTGACAATTCTGAAAATGCCTTATTTGAGAGTGACTCTGAGCTTAGCTGCCTTTGACCCTTTGCAGTTTTCCTCGCTGTCCAAATAACTCATTTAGCAAAGTCTGAAATGGAATTCATTAGTGTGTGTGCAGCTTTCTTCTTCAAAGAGTCCAGAATAAAAAGAGTTTAGAGTAAAAAGTCCAACTAATGGGAAAACTTCAGAGATCACCTTAAACGACTTCCTTCAGATCACACACTTTTTTATGTGGCGTCGTCCTTTTCATCACATCTAACAATCTTTTAATCATTTGTGTATCATTTTTAAAAGTTTCTTGTATAATTTTTCACTTTTAATTGCATTAAATTTAATAACCATGAAACTTGAGACTCAGATTTTAAAGGTGCTTTATGATTAAATGCATTATTATAATAACTCGATCATTTTGATATTAGATTTAATGCTTTTCTGCCCCTTTGTGTTCCTGGTGCGTGCGCACACACACACACTCCTCCATTGTAATGTGAGCCTGATTGAATCTCTGCATCTCTCACACTTGTTGACGTTGTTCTTGCGCAATGTCTGCATGTCCTTTTTTTAAACCACAGCAACAGAAAATCCTGCTCTGTGATTGGCCGGGAGCAACAGCATCTCCTCCAGCTCAATCCAGTGAAAGGATTCAGATTCATTCATTTCATTTCAGTTTTCACAAACACACAAGCTTTGCTTCCAAGAAGAAAGCATCACAAGCTGAAATCTTGAGTTACATTTTATAAATCTTGAATGTATAAACGTGTGAAACCATGGCACCTTTTGAGCAGATTTGATAAATTAAAAACCTGCAGGAGGTTTAAGCTCAGCGTAAATCCGCAACCAAGTCGGTCTCTAAAAAGAAATTCTCAGAGCGTACAGCAGGAAATTTGTGAAAACTTTCCTTTTAACTTTTTCTGAAGCTCTGATCTCAAATTTGGGGTAAAGCTGGTGAAAACAGGATGTCCACTGAGAGATACAAAGTTGCAGCTGGCCTCAGAGCCTTCTGGAGGTGCATCCAAAGATGACCTTGATGAGGTATGATTATAATTCATAATTTTAAAGGACCTTAAAATAACTTTCAAGTTAACTCTATCACCCAGAAAATAAATGGAGTAAAATAAGTGGTCAAAAAAAACAAGCTGGAAGTGGTGGAGAGCGGAACTCCAGAAGACAATGGGAGACGAGAAAAAGGGAAGCAAGGAAAGTGATACACCAAAGCACCTGGCAAAAATGAAACACAAGACAACACAAGAAAAGAATTACTAAAAATAAAAATACCAACCAAATCTCAACGACAAGACCTTGAGATCACAGTGACTACAGAAGTTTCTCTGCTGTGTGTCAGGTGTGAGACAGGAAAACCGCCACAATGCTGTCCAGCAACAGAGTTAACATTTTTAACCGTGCTAAGTAGCATCCCAATAAAATCCCAGAATTTCAACCACAAAAACTGGAGCTCAGACTTTTTGAATGATTTGTCGATACAATTAACCTCCCAGCAGCCGTATTACTGGTCAGATAAAAGGCTCCAACAGCACAAAGGGGTCCAGAGGTCCAGTTCAGGGACTGCAATTAGCTGAGGTGAAGCCAGCAGACAGCTAGCAGCTACAGCTGGCTGTCAGTCAAAGAGGCCACGCCCCTAATATTGCAACCATTAATTGGACTCTTCCAGCTACAGTAAGTGCAGCAGAGCTGAAGCAGGAAGTTAGTGATGGTTTAATTTCCCTTTAAAGTCATGTGGTTAGACCTGCTGGTTTGTTCCTGACCTTCTTGTGAGTTCTTGTGACTCTTTCCTGTTGAACTTCCTGTTTTGTGTCAGAAAAGATGACCAAACTACTAAAAAAAGAGCTGCAAAGCTAGATGAATCAACCTGCATGTCTTGTGAAAAGAAAAGCAGAAGAGGCAGGAGGAGAGTGATGGAAGAGAGGAGCAGCTCAGCTCTCTGCAGCGATCAGTCGCAGCATAGGCGAGCAGTGTGCTGGATTTAATGTGAGCTTTCTTCCATTTTTGTCTCTGCTTGTTTTGTTTGTTCCACTGGCGCACACACTTGGAGACCTTGTGTGACAAAGCAAGGTCATCGGCAGGATCACAGCCGTCGGACGCTGCTCTTATTGGACCGTTTGGAGCTGCAGCAGCAGCGGAAGAAGAAGAAAACCTTAGCCATAGGGTAATCTTCAAAATAAAGTTTAAGCCATCAGTTATTCTGCGTGTTTTGTAATGACACAGTTTTTGTTGTAAAGTGGGTCCGACAGTCTGAACTCATGAATTCTCCTTTGTTTCATATGTAGGTTTGCAGACTGACACACGAGCGTGAACAAAGACTGAATCTCTGCTGCTGAATCGTTAATCCCAAACAAGGCCTGAGCCTCTTCATTCACTGTCAGCAGAGCAACAATACAACAGCCCCCTCCACCCCCAGAATGTCTAAACACGCACACACACTCACTTCTAAAAACACTGTAAATCATCAACTACAGCATGCCCCAGCTTTATTAGGTGCTGAGTTTTCACAATGTTGCTCTCCTAATGGGATTTTTACCATCAATCTGAACATGTAATCTAGTTACACTGGCTGTAAGGGTCACATTTTGAATGACTCTTTGACTTTTCATTTTTAACATGGCCTGTAAGTGTGATATAGACTCTCTGCTGCAGGAAGCATGCTATATTTGCAACCTGTTGCCCTTCATTTTATTAAAACAACCAAATGAAGCCCAGCTGTGAAGTTACGGCATCTCAAAATGCCTCATTCTGTCGAGGAAATCTGAACGCATTCAGATGGTGATGCACAAAAATCGGGTTATAATCGGCTGCTAACTCATATGTAGTCAGTAAATGTTTTTTCTGTTTAATCCAGTAACAAATTGAAGCAATTTCCCCGTCTCCTTCATTAGATCATCAAACAGTGACAGAGCTGAATGTAACGAGAGTCACAAACTGCAGTGTGCTTGGATTGTGAGATAAGAAAGAGACAAAGTGCAGGACAGTTTCCAAAAAAGAAGAGCCAGACATAAATCTGATAAGCAAAGATTCAAAGACATGAGGAAGCCAGAAACACTACCGTATCCCTGTAGTGTACCCCAATGATAGGTGACAATCCATAAGTAAAAACCATGTTTTTTACATTAAATATTTTAAACCATTAAACCCCTCCCACATTCTTGTAAACCCTCTCTGCACTCTTAAACACTTTTGAGACACATCCTTATGAAAAGTTATCATCCAAGTCAAGAGCCTTGACCAGGTTTCTGCTCATCACTGATTCAGATGAACCGTGGCTTTAGTTTTTGTTCGCGCTCCTGCCACCCATGCACATACCCAACGGCCCCATCTTTGCCACAATACCCTCCCGGGGAGCTCTGCTTTACCCTCAAACTCTGTTATCTGTAACTGTCACATACAGAGTAGCCCAAAGCTTTCAGTTGTTGATCAGACACAAGTGAAATGTGAAAATGGTGCATGATACTCTGCCATTCGTACTTCCTGAAAAGGCTGCAGCTGGAAAGTGATGAATGTTTGCAGATATCCAGAACTTCCTTGGCATGATCTGGATCACGATACCAAGCGCCCCCCTTCTCTCTTCCAATCTGGTGGCTTGAGCACCTCGTCTGACACATCTTTTCCCAGCAGGTCAGTCACCTCCGAGCGTGGGGACACAAAACACAAACCCTGGAGTCAAAAGGGTGTCGAGAGAGACTGAAAGAAAGGAGAGAATTCTTCCTCAGTCCAGAGATAAGAGCCCTTTGTTATCTCCGTGTTGCCTCACAGGAAGCTTTTGTGAACGGACTCAGAGGTGATATTAACTCTCCGAGCTAGGATCACTTCTTTCTCCAGACACTGTGCCATTAATCCAGAATCACAGAGAAAGATCTGGAATAAGAGCGAGCCGAGTGCAACCAAATCCGGTGGTTCACTTCTGAGTTCAGGAAACACATGAGCCCCGAATGCCTTTAACCTTTTTATTAGTTACACCTGTGAGTTTGATAGTGCAGCAGGTAATGAAAAATCATCTGCTAACACAAATTAAAAGGCTTCATTCCTGTTTACGATTAAATCTCATTGCTAAATATTTCAGTCCAGCACCGGATGCACTCAGTAATTAGCTTACTTCATGGTGATTGATAATCTATCCACTAAATAAATAATTTCAACAGATTAAACTACAAAATGTTTGTATTCTGCTGTAGATTTCTCAGTGCTTAAATAGTTTGCTAGATTTCTTAATACATTTTTTAATGCTAGACTTCTTGATTAATAAAAAATACAAAATTCTTGATAAATTCAATTGACTGATTTATTAAAAAACTTCATAGACTCCTTGATCAATACACTTCAATAGATTTCTTCATAGGTGATTTTACAACAGGTTTTTTAACTAGCTTGATTTGACAATAGATCCCTTCATGCATCTTGATAGACATCTCGATCTTGATAGATTTCTTCATCGCCTTCTCGGTCGATTTCTTGATAATTAAACTTTTTGATGAACTAATTGATCAACTGGTTTCTTTGTGTGTTTATTCTTTATTTGATATTGGATAAATCAGTCAACCTATATATAAATGGATGCTTTTATATGTTAACTCTCTGAAGGTCAGTTTTTTATACTGATCCCTAAGTTTCAGTTTTTTTAAACTTTACACCTCATTCTTCTACCTGTATTGAGAACAAACCTTTCCCATTTTCAATTCTCAAAGCATTTTTTCGTCATATGAACAAAGCTTTTGCGCCAAATTAACTGTAAATTACCAGTTTGACACGTTAAAGCCCGGGAGAGGAAAACTGATAAACCAAGCAGGTGTTTTACCACCAACGAGGTCTCTGCAGAAATGTGCTGTGGTTTAAAGAGATGAGGGGACTTTCTGGAAGCTAAATCAGCTTCAGTCTGCTCAGCAGCAGCTTTAATGAATCCTTCTGGGATCCTTTCACACTTGTAAAGGAGCCGGTGGGAGCGAGGAGGTTTTAACAAGCTCTGTTTGTTCATGAAGGAGGCTGCGGCGTGATGATCTGCTCTCAGCTCGGAGATAATACCGAGGGCAAACGGCACACAGAAAGGACCGGCCTGATTGGGAGTGAAGAGCTGTTAATGAGATGGAGGCTGCTGGTGGAGAGTCGGCGTATTGTGCTGAAGGGTGGTCCAAGGACACGGAGCCGGGTTCAAGAGGCCAAGACCGTCTCACTGAGAAACCGTTTTTTTTATGACCAGGAAAACCTGAACAGGCTCTACAGCAGAGACAAAGAGTAGCATCACGTCGAAGCAAAACTCTGATGGCTTAAAGAACATTTTCAAAGTCATGCTCCTCAGACGGCAAACAGCTGAGGTCACTGACGAGCTTCAGGTGCTTGGACAACTGATGTAATCAAAGAAAGAAAGACATTTACCAGAAAACCAAATAACATTAAGATAAGAAATGATTCAGGTTTACGTATATTTGATCTTCATTTAGCTCATTCTTGGAGGATTTTTGAAATCACAGAAATCTGGTGTGTAGCAGACGAGAACATGAAGAAAAATAAAGACAAATAAACCTCAAATCCATCAGAAAGCAAAGACACTGCTGATGAACTTTAAGCACTCGCACTGATCCTACTTTTAAAGACAGTGAATACATTATAATTACATTCTAAAAATGTTGTTATATAACGGAGGAGTGGCCTCTTTGGCTGACAGCTGGATGGTCACGCAAGCGGCTGTAGCTGCTTGGCTTCAACTAAGCCAATTGGAGTCCCTGAACTGGACCTCTGAACCGTGTTTGTGCTGTTGGAGCCTTTTGATGCGATTATCTGACCAATAATGTGCCTGCTGGGCAGTTAATTGTACAAATAAACGTTTAAGAAGTCTGGGCTCCAGTTTTGGTGAAATTCCAGGATTTTACTTGGAGGTTACTCAGCACTTAGCATGGTGTAAAATGGTAACGCTAAGGCTAAAAATATAGAAAAATAGTGGATGGTGTTATGGTGGCTACATAGGTATTCAAATGACTACTTTTGGGATATTTTCACAGTTTTCCTTTCTCACATGTGACACACAGCACAGAAAGTCTGTAGCTGTCACAGTTTTGGGTTCTTTGGTAGAGTTTATAGAGAAATTTATTTTGATTTTAATTAATATTCTTTCTCGTGTTTCCTTGTTCATTTTTTCCTGGTACCTCTGGTATTTCCTTGTTTGCCTCCCACTATTTTCCATATTTCTGCCTTTTACCCCTCCACCACCTCCAGCTTGATTTTCTCACCACTTGCTTTGGTGAGTGAAATTCTAGGATTTTATTTGGATGTTACTGACGCTTAGTAACAGCATCACTCCACCCTTGCATCACTTCTGACAACAAAAATCTTACATGGTGATGTCACAAGCTCCATAGTCAAGGGTTCTGAATGTGAAGTGTCCATCTTTGATATACAGTCTGTGGGAACAGTGCACCTACTTTTTCTGGTTCTGGTTGAAATTTTGAGTTATGGATGGCAAAAACATGTATTTTTTTTCAGAGGTGGAAACAAGTTTCCATACTTTTCTCCCATATAAAAGTAGAGCAGAAGGTCCGGTAGCGCTTCTCCATCTTCAGTGAACCTGCTGCAAACTCTGCTGAACCTGTGAACGCAGCCGGGTGTGGACGTGAAGACGAAGCAGATTCAGTTTCAGTTTTGGCTGCAGTCTGACGCCTCAGGATGTTTCAGGGTTCACTGGACTGGATCTCTCTCTCTCTCTCTCTCACACACACACACACACGAGTGCAGGATCTCCATCCTTATGAGGTCTTTCCATTGACTGGGCTCAGTCCTGAGGCCCCCCCCCCCCACGTATGTGTGTGTTTGAATTAATGTGCGCGTGAGCGAAGTGTGTTTGTGCAGATGCTTTTTCATTCAGGCTGGCAGTGAGAATGAACTTAATCCTCTAAGCTCTTGTCGGGGCTTGTCCTCGTTCTCTTCAATAAAGCAAGAAGAGAAAAAAAAAACTAAAGCAGTGAAACTTTAAAAACAAAATCCCCAAAACATTTCCACAACTTTCTGAGTTACAGGCTGTTTACTGAAGGCGTGAAAGAAGACTCGAAAAGGAAATGTTGCACCTTCAGTAGCACTGAACTTAAAGTTATGGATGTCCACAAAGTCCTGTTTGGCAGCCATCTTGGAACAAATCCAGGAGGTTATTTTGAAGCCTCAGTTTAAATGCAAGCAAGTTAAGTGCAAAGTGCTTCATACTCATAGTAATAACACTCTAACACCTTGTAAAGGCTGTAACCCTGTTACTGCTGGTTTGGTTAGAAAGAGATCAGCTTTTGCTTTAATGCAAATGCAATTTCATCTCTTTGGACTCTTCTGGAGAAAAATAAACCACTACCATCCTCCCTGAACCCAAACAAGACCTGCTGGAGTCTGAGCAGAGCCAGGAAAACTGGTCCAGAGAGGTGCAGAAGTGGCGGTTCCTCTGCAACCCCCATCATAGGGGCAGACCGTGTTTGTCCAGTACTGATCGTCTGGTAACTTCAGCATACACTAAAATCTAAAGATCAAATTAATGTTTTACCTGTTTTATTTTTGTATTTGCCCAAATACACAATGTCTTCTGATCCTACAACTTTAAATCTAGGAGAAACAGTGCAGATTTGAACTCTTTTGGTCCTCAAAAACAAAGGCATTATCACTTTTAGGTTCTTAGGAGGTACATTTAACTAACTACCTGCGGGGATAGAAATGTGTAGCACATGTGTGCCTGTGTTTCTGAGACCTGTTAGCTGATTTCCAGGATCTGATTAGAAGGGAAAACAAATGAAGCACACTGTCAGTAAAAATTTCACACATTCATTCATTAAATATGTTCTTCCTCACTTTTGGAGAAAAGACACAAGGCTTTGCATTTTTACCTACATTTATAAACCAGGATCATCTTCAAGAGCTAAAATGTCAGTCCTGAAAATGTCACGCATACATCTCAAGGCTAAAAAAATGATGGAAAAATGATTTGAGTTAAAAAACTCTAAATTAAAGTTGTTACTGTTGTAATTACTGAAAGTGTGGTGGAAACATTTATTGTATGGTTTCATTAAATTTACTACTCAGCTGACTGTGAGGGGGTCTGGTGGGTGGCACTGAGTTCTGATGGACCACCATTGGTTTCCCAACATGTCCTTACTCTGTTTTAGTCTCGTAAAAGCTGAAACTCAGTCTGTCTGTGTTTGACATTTGAAATGAAAAGCCTGTAAACGTGCGTTCCAGCCTCCTGACTTTGCTGACACTCGGTCATCATACTTGCTCTTGGACTTGTGTTGAACTCGACTGAGGTGGTCTGATCAGACACAGCGCTGCTCTTCGCTGCAGCTGTCCACACATCACAGACAAAGTCAGGAGTGTTTCTACCTCGTCCAGCTGCCTCACAGTGTGTGTGTGTGTCACCTCAGGGCATTTTGTCACTTAAGAGTGGGACATTTGGCTGATCGGTTTTCCTCCCCCTGAAGTGCACGCTTCAAAGGCCGGATGAGCAGATTAGAGGTCAGGATGGGCTCAGGACTAACTGATTTAGGAAGGTTTAGGCTTCAGTCTGAAATCCATCCTCTTTGTTTGGCCTCATCGCCCCGCCGGCTCTGTTCCTGTTGGCAGCTTCTTCTCGCCTCTTTAATTCGTTTTTCTCTGCTTCAGTAAGCTACAGGGGCCTACACGGGACAATAATTGATCCTCATGTTCGCATGAGATCAGTAAATACATGCAGCGAAGCCCAGAGAACACAGGTAACCAATACAGGAGGCTTTTCCTGCCCTGCAGAGAGAAAGTTGATTTCTTCAGTTTTACTTCTTGTTGGGGTTTTTGTTTTTACTGTGAAGATTTTAGATGTTTGACTTTTAATTCTCGTACTCCTGTTTAAAGTACTGAGGTTGTTATTCTTGCACCTGTGGACAGGATCGTCTGTTGTTCTGGAGAAGCAAACCTAAAGACGCTCTGCAGAGAAACGTAAAAGTCTGCTGCCACCTGTTGTTCACTCAGAGCATCGCATCCTGTAATATCTCTTACAGGGAGATGTCATGGTTTCACAACATATAAATAACCGTTAATACAAAACAGTTATCACTAAATGGTTGTATGTTTAGTTTAGTTTCCAGAATGAGTTTTAGTTCAGTTTTTATTTGTTTCTTTATTTGTTTTATTTGTTTATTACGAGTTTAAGTGTTCTGTAAAAACATTTGAGACAACGTAAAATCCCATTCTTAAAAATCCTTACATTTTCTATTTTCTATTTTATTTAAGTTAATTGAAGATTTTCACACTGTTTTATAATAATGGATTGTATTTATATAGCGCTTTTCAGGACCCTCAAAGTGCTTTACAATTCCACTATTCATTCACTCTCACATTGGTGGAGGCTACAGTTGTAGCCACAGCTGCCCAGGGGCAGACTGACAGAAGTGAGGCTGCCATATCGCGCCATCAGCCAACACCAGTAGGCTGTAGGTGAAGTGTCTTGCCCAAGGACACAACGACCAAGACAGACAGAGTTGGGGACAGACAGAGTTGGGGATCAAACCGGCAACCTTCCAGTTACAAGATGAGCATCCCAAGCCCCTGAACCATGGTAGCCCTTAGTGCAATTTTAAATTACTTTTCATTTGTTAGAAAATCAGGTAATTCCATCATAACTACAAAAGCACAGGAGATAGCTCTATTAAAAACTACAGCCAAACTTATTTGAAGCAAATCCAAGTGATCCATGCCCTTCAAGTAGTTGGAAAACATTCTTGCATGCAAAGGTTGTTTGATCAATATGATCTGTCCAGAATATTATACAGAACATGTGAATATCTCTGGTGTTTCTCTATTTCACAATAATAATAAGATTTGCATGTATCTAGAAAAGGGTGGAGTGCCCCAAGTGGAGAAGTTTAAGAATCTCGTGGTCTTGTTCACAAGTGACGGGAGAAGGGAGCGGGAGATCGACAGACAGATTGGTGCAGCGGCTGCAGTGAGGCAGACGCTGTACCGGTCTGTTATGGTGAAGAAAGAGAGCAGAGTGTAAAAGCAAAGCTCTCAATTTACCAGTTGATCTACGTCCCTACCCTCACCTATGGTCACGAGCTGTGGGTAGTGACCAAAAGAATGAGATCACGGATACAAGAGGCAGAAATGGCTTCCTCCAAAGGATGGCTAGCCTCTCCCTTAGAGATAGGGTGAGTTCAGCCATCCGGGAGGGGCTCAGAGTAGAGCCACTGCTCCTTCACATCGAAAGGAGCCAGTTGAGGTGGTTCAGGCATCTGACAAGGATGCCTCCTGGGTGAAGTGTTCCGGGCATGTCCCACAGGACACGGTGGAGAGCATCTCTCGGCTGGCCTGGGAACGCCTTGGTGTTCCCCCAGACAAACTGAAGGAGGTGGCCGGGAAGAAGGAGGTCTGCGCTTCTCTGCTTAGGCTGCTGCCCCCACGACCTGGCCCCGGATAAGCAGACGAAGATGGATGGATGAAAATATGACTCAGAGCTAAAAGATAATCCTCGTGTAAAAAGGAGACCCATCACATGCTCTGACTTGTTTTGAGCTGCCATATATCTCACATGTTGATATGAGCATAAAACATTTACCTGAAAATGCACTTTCTGAAGTTTTCTTCAGTAAATCATCAGAAAATAGATCAAACATCTGGAGTACAGAGTACAGAAAAAGTGAGTATTTTGTCTTGGAATGAATGCAAAATTTACTTTCTTGCTGATTTTTAATAAAAAATAATTGTCTTTTCATGTAAAATGAAGATAAAGGTAACATTTTGTATGTCTTCATTAAATTTCTAATGCTGCTGAAACAAAATTGTAGTTTGTTACTCTTGATTTTCCTGATGTAGGTGTGTTAATGTGGCGCTGTTCAGACTGAAATCAGAATCCTGTCTCAGAGTGATGCTGCAAAACTAGCTCATGCATCACTTGGACTACAGTAATTAGTTTTATGACAAAGGCAGTAAAATGCATGAGGGAGGATGTGACAAAGAACAGAGCGAGACACAGACGGAGACCAGAATGGACGCACCTGGGAGCACAGCTGAACACAACTAACTGATGAGATAGGGGAAGCAGAGCTGAACATCACACACACGAGCCGAGGGATTGTAAGTAGCACACACAAACTGAGGCGTGTGAACTTGACACAGGGACCGACAACAAACAGACATGACAGACAAAGGTATGACACAGAGAAATGATCCCGGGAACACAACTGACTTCCAAAAGAGATGCTGATGACAAGACAGAGACGAGACAAGAACTAGAAATGTGAATAACCAAATTATTCTTCCCACTGATTCTTCAAGGTTCAAGGTTCAAGGTTCTTTATTTGTCACATGCATAGTTATACAAGTATAACACACAGTGAAATGTAGCCTGACACGCTCCTCGACATGTGCAAAAAAAATTTGGGGGGGGGGGGGGGGGGGGGTGTAGAGGAAGAACATGGGGATAGAAGCTCCTCTTGAGTCTCTCTGTCCTTGCCCGGAAGATGCGGAACCTTCTACCAGATTGCAGAAGTTGGAACAGTTTGTTGCCAGGATGGGACGGGTCCTTCAGTATCTGCGCTGCTCTAGTCCGGCATCTCCTGGTGTAGGTGTCCTGAAGCGGGGGGAGAGCAATCCTGCAGCAGCGTTCTGCTGTACGGATCACTCTCTGGAGAGCTTTTTGGTCCTTCACACAGCTGTTCCCAAACCACGATGTCATGTTCTGTGTGAGGATGCTCTCCACAGCGCCTGTATAGAAAATCCTGAGGATCTTTGGAGAGACACTGAACTTCCTCAGTTGTTGTAGGTGATACAGGCGCTGCCTAGCCTTTTTGGTCTGGACCTGAATGTGGGCAGCCCATGTCAGGTCTGAGGAGATGTGGATGTGATTCTTCATGGCCACACTGGTGCTGGTGCTTTAATTCCAGGTCCAGCAGACTGCAAAGTGTGCCACCGCTTTGTTCTTCAACACAACACACTAAAACTTTGGCTGTGAATGATGAAGGTGGAGTGATCTGAATGTGGGGCTCGGACATGGACGGAAGTCACGGATAGTTAGTCATGGACTCCTTCCTCTGTGCCCTCTGTAGAACAGAATGAGCTGCTCATGCATCCTTCATCCATCATCATCAAAACCAAATAGAAACAAATCATCTAACAGCTTCCATGCAGAGGAGAAGAGCTGTTTATGCTTAAGGCTCATATCTAAGAAAACACACTTACAATGAAGAACAAAATAAATTCATGCAGCTTTGGTGCAGATGAGATCACTTCTCACTTTGTCACAGGTCTTTATACAGACAAACTAAAAACATCCCCTGATTCAGTAGCTTGTAGGACCTCCTTTAAAACCAGCAGATTGAAAGGAGATCACAGGAGATTACTGCCAGAACTGGATCCTGATTCCAGACTATTTTATTTTATCATTCACATGTTTGTTTCTTAAGTTTTCTTGTGTTCCATAAAATTATGCCTGGCTCCCCATCCTCTACTGGGAAAATGGGATCTAGATAAGACTGCTTTGTGGATGCGATCCCCCACACTGTTGTTTTTCTTGCTGCCAGCAGATGGAGACAAACTTTAACTTCATGTTCTCTGTTTTTAGTCAGGCTTAGTTTCTGTAGTGGAAATAATAAGTGTGATTATATGCTATGACTATGACATGTATGCACATATGATTCGTTCGGTAAAATAAATTAAACAGTGTTCATGTTGTACCTCTCTCCTAACCCACTCCATACTTACCGGTGATTTGAACAAAAAAATTTAAAATTGGATTCATTGCTCCATCAGACCCGTTGCCACTGATCTTCAGTGGGGTTTGTTGTGGAATTTGACATACTGCAGCCCCTTCTCCCTTTTCCCTTTCATTAAGAATGACTTCCTGACAGCCTGATGAGACTTCAGTGATCAGTAGATGGATTACCTGAAGGTCAAGATGCTTCTCTCAAGTCCTGTGTCAATCTTTTTAAAGACACACTGCACACCATGCTGAGATATGCCAGTGTAACAGGGCGGCCCTTAGCGGCTGGAAACACAGTGAGATGGACGAATAAATATAGTAAGGGTGTCCTCTTCCTTACAGCCAGCTAATAGATTCACCTTGTCGTTTCAAAAATACAATTTTATGCTGTCAAACTGTCTAATCTTTGATATTTTTCATAGATGTAACCAAAGGAATGGAACAAATGATATATTTTATGACAGGCTGCCTAAAGACACAGTTTAAAATTAGCTCTTTGCTAAGTTGTGTGTAGACACAACACTGATTCATCTCGTTATCTGCCTTTTTATGTTTGAATGACTCATAGGTGAGCATTGAAGTTGCTTATAAACAAACCAAAAACATTGCTCTAAAATGGTCTAGTACAGGAGGTGTACTGAAAATGAATGAAAGAGGAGCCAATGTCCAAAGCATTGACAGTTCTTCAGAAAGTATGAAGAAATACTGCTCAAGAAGGTCTGGACGCTTGGAAGCAAAAAATAAAAAAATGATGGGCGGCTTAAAACTTTTTAAACAGTTCTGTAATTAGTGAAGTTAAAAAAGTGAAATAAAATATTTCAAGTGCAAGTGTTGCTAAAAAGTTCCTCGTCTAGCTATTAAGTAGCGTGAATTCTTTTGATGTTACAAAAGTACACATTATTTTGAAGATCACAGGAACTTTTCCAAAACTGGTCTTATTTTGAAATGTCTTACCGGAAGTTACGTCTTCGCTCCGTGTTGTTGGGCCGTGGCGCTGAAAGGAGCGCTCCCAGCCGCAGGGGTGGATGGCAAGGAGCCGGAAGAAAGAGAAGTCAGAATAAAAGGACGTAAAGCAGAAAAGAAGAAGAAGACTAGGAGGAGGAGAGGAACGAGGAGAGGGAGAAGTCCAGAAGAGGAGAAGAAGTGAGGAGCTGGTGGAGTGACTCAGTGTGATTTCTTTAACAGCTGCAGCGGCTGTCAGTCAAACACGAACAGACCCGTCAGGTGGGCTCAGGCCCCGCCCCTTCAGGTAAACCCTCAACTGTTTCTGCTGTTACAGAAGTCCTTAAATATCAAAGTAATAATAAGTAATCAAAGTAACAGTGGAGTTCCGCTGAGTGGAAAAATTACTTTAATGTGTGTGTAAGTATGAGCGGGAGTAGACACGTGTAGAGACTTTGTACTGAGAGGAAGGACGATTTAAAAGTATTTTTTACAGTTTTGTATGAAGTACTGCAGTAATTACCAGTGTGTGTGTGTGTGTGTGTGTGTGTGTGTGTGTGTGAGAGAGAGAGAGAGAGAGAGAGAGAGAGAGAATGGGATCAGTGAGCATAAGCAGCTTTCCTAAAAGCATGAAGTATTTGCTCACTTCCTATCAGGCTGCCGGTGTTGTGCTGCATTCTGTGACCGGATCAACTGCGTTCCTGACTGCTGCTCATGTTTCCATCACTTCATGCTCAAAAAGCAAAGTCAGTGATGCTCTTCATCAGTCAGAGATCCACCTCCAAAACGAACAAGAAAAACACATCTGATTTCAGTTATGACGAGCTGTTTGTACTAACGTCATAAAACAAAAAGTCTTTCTAGAAGACAAATGAAACAAATGTCCCGAAGTCAGAGCCAGTGTTGTGTCAAAAAGTGATTGTCCGCCAAAAACTGATTGTTTGTATTTAAACTGCTATAAATAACTTGTTGGTCTATAATATGTGAAACATATGTCAAATGTATCCCTCATGAATGATATCAAGTCATCTTAAGCAACAAACAACATTCCTGTAACAAGGTAGAAGCCGCAATCAGTTTTTGGCAGTGACTTTTTTGTATCCTTTATTTATGCAGTTAAAAAAATTCTTGTTGACTTTAAAAAGATCTCTTTCAAGAGTAATCGGGCCAAGGGGACAGCTGAAATTGCAACAAATGCAAAAATAGTTCTGTAAACATATTTTAAGTGGACAAAAGGGAGCTGATTGATTAGAATGTAAGTACAATAACACAGGTATTTTTTTAATTTTATATACACCCCTTTGTAATACCTGTTCACCAAAGTCTATTTAGCAACATATATAATGATATTACACATAAAAAAAAAAACACACGGAAACATTGGAAATCAGTTTTTGGCACAACACCTGTCTGCAGAGCATCTCAGTTGAGCATGGCTAAAAACCAGTAAACAGGCAGAATTATATTAATAAATCAACCAGCAGAGGGTGCTCTATAGGTTGGCTAAGTTTGTAGTTTTGCATTAAATTAGACAAGAGCCACTAGCACTTCTTCCTGGTGCCTTACAGTGGTTGCTAGAGGTTGCTGGGCGTTTTGGGGTGATATTGGTTGCAAACAGGGTGCTGCACCAGAAAAACTCCTTTTAATTGCTGTGGTTACTAGGAAGTTGCCATAGTCACCCATATTTTGCGTGCAAGGTTGCCACTTGTCTGCAAACACTCACTAACTAACCACTAGCAGTAGTGCAAACCAAACAGGAAACAGATAACTTTCAAAGTAAAGGTTGGGCCTCATTGCCAGACACATTCCACAAGACATGAATGACTTTTACTTTGAAGGCACAGTCTTTGTTTTAACTAACTTAGCTAGCAGCTGTCAAATGTTTGCAAACAAGATGGCATCTTCCACCCAAACTACAGGCAACTGCAGCAATCTGTCAGCAACCAAAGCAGTTTCACCTTGCAACAGCAACTTTCTGCAACCACTTGTAAATCAATCAGAGAATATTGATTTTTCCTTTGCAGCCTGGGATTGCCATGGCGTAACTGTTCACGCTGATGGATAAACATCATATACATGACTTCCACACAGAGAGGTGACAGTGTCTGTTGTTTCTGTTAGATGAAATAACATGGAGTCACTCATAAATATCTCACAGTTGTAAGTCATTACCAAAGGATAGAGCAACAGGAGTAAAATAAGCTTAATGAGTAGTAGGCTCAAACTGTCATAAACCTCTGACGTGCTTGAGGGTTTGGCTTTGGGTTGGGCCTTCGGGGGCAGTGCAGTGAGCTGTGAGAATGCCAAAACTTTTCCAAGTCAAACAAACATTTAGATAACAAGACATATTGGCCAAAGCTGCTGCCGCAAACATGAATCATTTCATGCTCACTCAGATGACAAGCAGTATGCTGTGGGACCGACACGGTGAACTCTAAAAGCGGTCACACCTGCAGCGGAGCAGCCCCAACTGAAACAAGTCACATGCAGACCATCGCTTGTTTTTTCTCCAGCACTTAAAATGCTTGCGTTACGTTCCTGGAAGCAGCACTTAGGCTTTTAAATCAGCACTGTCTCAGCTTTTCCAGTTAGCACGCTCTGAACACACACCAATACTTAAATAGCATGAGAGGAAATACAGGCATGAGACACACCACTGCTGAAAGGAATTTGTCCTAGGTGAAGAATTTCCCATGAACGTCTTCTTTAGCATTGCTTGGATCCTTTCCCCCCTGTTGAACACTTAATTTGATTTCAAGCAATTTTCTTTTCTCACCCTTTAGTGTCATGCAGATCTAACCTTTTCAGCTTTCTTACTCTTCCTGCCAGTCTAATATTAGCCTGGTAGTTTCATCTGGAACTGGATCCAAAACCTGACATGTACAAAACAGCATTGAGGGAAAAGCTCCCCCCAGAAGCTAAATGTCTTTTAAAATGGCCACAGAGCACTCTTGCTTTAAATCTGTGGTTTTTAAGGGTTTCCAACCTATCTCACACTTTAGTTTTAGCCATTGTCCCATGATGACGATTGCATCAAGCACACTCTGAATCAGCGCAGTTAGATCAGTTTCCATACAATGACCCACAAAATCCCAAGCAGGTGTTCATAAACAGCTGACACTAAGTGTGACAACACAATAGAATTTGTTTTAAAAAAAGATCTTCAGTCTGTCACAGTGATTCTCAGAAAATTATGATAAAAAACAAACACACTATTCTGAAGCATTTTAAAAATATTACACATTAAACAAAGTGAAGTAACTTAAATGAATGGTAAGTCAACAAAAGTGAAAGTTGGGAGAATCAGGATTGTGAGACGTGCAAGGAAGAAAAACAAAGAACTAACTCAGAGCAAGTACTAGCAACAGCTTTATAGACTGGAAAACCCAGTCAGCCCTGCCCTCCAGGTAGCTGAAACACCTGCAGAGGAAAGTGTAGACATTAAATAATGGGATCGGTCAGACTAAATTAAAGGAAAGGAAATCTCTCCGAACTTAGTGCTTCTTTGAATGAATTCAAGTCTCTGGAGTGTGAATCAGCGCTGACACCAAATGCCGCACCACTGCTTACACAAACTAAATGTCAAATACCTCGAACTGGAAGCACATGCTCTACAAACACTGTCAAACAAAGGCAGAATGTGGGGAACCTTTACCATCTTCCCCTTTCAGCTGTTTGAATAAAATGAGTCTAGTAGTCAATAGAAAATTAAAGGGCAGCTGGTTTTCCTATCTGAAACCCGTTTAACTGAAAGCCAACAGTCCATACAGGACGCGGCCTCCTTCCAAACTCATTGAAGGCTGTCTGGAAAAATCCATGAATATAACAGCAGTCAGTAACATGCATGATCTGCACAGCACAGGTCTGCAGTTAAGCTGAACTGGATATTCCACAAATACGTGTGGGCTGACCTGCCACATGAGAAGGTCTTGACACGCTTACGAATCAAGAGCCGCTACTCTAGTTTGGCTTTCCCCCTTCATATCTGTGTGTATAGAGATGCAGAGATATGGATTGTCATTTAGATGTTTTGCTTCCCTGGACCTGAACCACTTCCTGTAATTAGGTCCCATTACTTTAGAACTCATCAGATTTGTGCTTATTTTGGTGCTTTTCTTCAGTAGAAGAAGGCTTCAGGTCCTCCACTGCGGGAAAAAAACACTAAAACGTGTTTTTAGAGCTTCACGCATCATGGTGCTCTGCTCCTGGACCACCAACGGGTGAATAAAGAGTCGAACACACATTTTAGACTATATACAAACACGTGACTTCAGTAAAAGAAGAAAGAATGGAAAAATAATTATTTACAGGTTTGGTCCTATTTGATTTTTATTTCTCAGTAGAGAAAAAACTTTTAGCATTCTCAGCTGAATTTTAAAATGATGATCCACAGACTGTATACCTTCATATACATATACAGTAGGCACTATACTGTACATTAAGACACTGACTACGCTTGCCATTGCACGCACAACAAAATCCACACCCAAAGCAAAGCTGATGTTTCTCTAAACAGGAAAATGTTCAACTGTCAGCCCAGCACTTAGAAATAACAATACAACTCTCTTTTTTTCTGTCCGCTTGCTGCACGCTCTTACTATTTATGGATTCTTTTCTCTTTAAATGGTTTTTAGTTTTACAAATTAAAGCATGAACTTCGAAATAGAACCAATAGAATTTCATCACCAACCCCAGGGCTTTAAAAAAAGACAGAAAAAAATGCAGTTCTTCTAATGTCCACTAGAGGCTACAGCATAGACTCCCATGTTATTCTTGATTACAGCGTGCTTCAAAAGGGGTGTGGCCTCTTTGGCTGACCTGCAGAAAGGCTGTATCCCAATTCAGGGTCTGCAGCCTTAAAGGCCGCATTTTAAGGCCAATTACGTCACCGCGACGCGATGAAGGCTGTCCCAATTCGAAGGCTGCTCGAAATGCGTCCCTTAAATGAGATACAGCCATAGTTCACAGAAGTGGCTGCAGCTGCTAGCTGTCTGCTAGGCTTCACCTCAGCTAATTGGAGACCTCAGGGCCATGTTTGTGCTGTTAGAGCCTTTTGTTGTCATTTTAATAATTATTATTATTATCTAGCCAACAATATGGCTGCTGTGTGCGTAATCGTACTAACAGACCATTCAGTAAGTCCATTTCTAAACTTAAACTTTTATTTAGATGTTACTGTGCAGTAATTAGCAGGTATGTGTCTGTGTGATGCTGTTGTACTGTTTGTGAATGCAGCTTGACAGTCAAGCTAGCTAGCATAACATAACACTCCACCCTGTCATACAGATATGGTCTATATGCTATCTCTGAGGTTGAAGACAGATACTAAAACTAATGAGTGGCATTAAGGGGGGTATAGTCATCTTTTATTTACAGTCTATATAAGGTAAACACTCAGAAAGTAAGCAAATCAATTTTAAAAAAATCATTTAATAAATAAATGAGTTTGAGGAACCTTGGCTGTCCACATAATTTTACTGCATACAGGTGATATTGCATATTTCAACACAAACTGATGTGTATCTGAATGTGTAACTGGTTTACTTTGAATTTGTGTCCCTGCATTTCTTCTCCTGCTGGCTATGTTTTCTTTTTTCCAAATGCAGCCTTTATTTATACTCCTTGTCTGGAAAAAGGCACTTAGTCTGGATTTGAAATTCTCAGAATCCAGTTTGATGGTTTACCGCCAAACGTCTCCTCACAAACATCATTAAACTCAATTTCCTTCCTCCGTCTTTCTTTTTGCAGGATGAATGGAAGCGGCTCAGCAGGAAATCCCAGCTCTGCCTCGTCTTGCTCACTTCCTGCCCACGCTAACGAGGGGACGCTGAAGACAGAGTCTCCGAAGAAGGACCACCAGAGCAGAGAGTCTGCCAGTGTGCCTGGGTCACAGAAGAACCAGAGGCCAGGAGGGAACAAACAGGCTAAAGAGAAAACAGACCGGCGGGATCCTCACACGGAGAAAACCTCAGAAAATACTCCAGAGACAAACAGGCTAAAGGCTAAAGATTCAACTTCTTCAAAAAATGAATCAAAACCAGATCGACCACAACCAGAAAACCTCTTTCCAGACCAAACCGAACTAGATCCTCTTCCTGAATCAACAGATTCTGGTTTGGGGGCAGATCAGAGGAACCTTGGAGATTCTGTCAGACCAAAACATGAACCTGAACCGGGTGACTCTCAGGACTGTCAAAACCACAAAGATCTTTTTTGTGCAGATCAGAAAACTAAAGATGAGAAAAGAAACTCATTTATAACTTTGCTAACAGATGAAAAGGATGTCCAGAATAAGCTCCATATTTGTGAGTCCATAGAGGAGAAAAAACCTGAGAGGCTTCAGCATTTCCAAGATCCTCCTCACCTAAACACCCACAAGTCTCCTCCCCCTTCTCCTGCAGACCAGAAAAGACACTTGGATCCTCCAGCTAAAAGATCCGCCCTGGCTCCACCAGCTCCACCTCTCACCATTGAGGCTTTCTGTGACCAGATGCAGCCCGGCCCTGCAGGTTTTCCTTCCGGGGAGCCCAAACTGTGCGGCTTCCTGATGAAGCAGGGTGGGCCTCTGAGGGCCTGGAAGCAGCGCTGGTTCACTTACGAGGAGAAGAAGAACCAGCTGTTCTACTACCGCACACCAAACGACGTGATGCCGCTCGGGTGGGTGGAGCTCAGCGGTGCCACCTTCACCTACCCACTGAAGTCAGAGCCGGGTACCTTCCAAATTAAGACACCTGAACGGACTTTCATACTGAAGGTAGGAGGCTAAATGTTGCTTAAAGCATTTTTGGATTTGAGTCGCAAGTGTTTGGAGTCTCTTAATCCACCTGCACCCTCTCCAGGCTGTGACCGAGGAGCTGATGCTCTATTGGCTGCAGCAACTACAGGTGAAGCGCTGGCAGCACCGAATGATGTCCATGTGCTCAGACCCAACAAACAACAACAACAACACTGCAGGTGAGAAACCAGCGCGAGCTGCTGCTCGAGCTTCTACATGGAACGCTGAGACATGAACTTAACTGTTTTAAAGTTTCTCCAGGATGTAGTTACAGCGAGCAACAATAAAAGTTTATTTAAAACAAAAGCCCTGAACACTGACAGAAGATCTGCTTCGTCTAATCTTATTTTGAAAATATCAGTAAATTACAGTTTGGTGAGCTTCAACCACCGTCCACTAGAGGCTCCAGCAGACCCCATAGTGCAGGGGTGGGCAACTCCAGGCCTTGAGGGCCGGTGTCCCTGCAGGTTTTAGATGTGTCCTTGAACCGACACAGCTGATTTAAATGGCTAAATTAGCTCCTGCAGTTCTCCAGAGTCCTGGTAATGAACTAATCATGTAATTCAGGTGTGTTGACCCAAGGTGAGATCTAAAACCTGCAGGATACTGGCCCTCGGGGCCTGGAATTGCCCACCCCTGCCATAGTGAGTCACTCCTGAAAGAAAAACATGTTTACAGCCTGATTTTTAAAAAGGGGGCGTATCCGTTTATGACTGCCAGGTGGCTGTAGCTAGTAGTGTTCACCTCAGCTAATTGGAGTCCCTGAACTGGACCTGTGGACTGCGTTTGTGCTGTGGGAGCCTTTTTAATGCTAACAGATATTATTAATTTCGTTAACTCATAATTTGCATCATAACTTTCGTCAGGACGAATTTGGCGGCGATCCAATCTGAATCAACTTTTGATTTAGTCTTCTAGTCTGATGATGTTCAGTTGACTAAAACTAGTGATGGGCAGATGAAGCTTCATGAAGCACTGAAGCTTTTCATCCAATTGGTTCACCCCAGCGCAAAGCTTCTTGAAGCTTCATTTGCTCTAGTAGGACACC
>NW_005187480.1:17993-24561 GCF_000239375.1 Pundamilia nyererei | reverse complement strand
TGAAGTCTGAGGGGTTTATATCGCTGTCATATCTCGCGGCAAAGTTCGAACCACTTCATGAACCAGTCACGTGGTACAGCCGGGCAGCGAGGCTTCGGACGTCATCATTTTCAGCTCCTCCCATAAATGAAGCAAGCCTCGATACGCGCATCGCGGAAACGCCCCCTCCATTACTCGACACAAGCTTCGAAGCTTGCTCATTTGCTGTCCAAATGAGTTGTGGTCCCAGAAGAAGTCTGATCTCTGTGTCTGTGTGATGCACCTGTACAGTGTATGCCTCTCATCCACACGTGGTCACTTCTAGCTCTATTAATGTTGAGGCTTCAGAATGCAGAAGCTACAAAGCTGTGAGTTTCCCATCTCATTTTTATACCCAGTCTGTGGTTGAAACAGACTTTCAGTCTCTAACTTGCTTTTCCCGTGACTCTCACCAGAAGCTTCTTCAGACCTTTTGTCTTTATCAGCCCTCTCATGTTCATGTTTGGTCTCTCATGTTCAGGAAGTGAGTGGCTGCTGTGGTTTATCTTCCTCTTCCTCCTTTGTGTCCCAGCAAGAATTGGGAAATCCTTCCATGAGGCATGGGAGGGGCTCAGACTGACTCACTGTTCCCTGAAAGTCTAAAATTGCGTCAGAATAAAGGATCGAGCGAGTCATTTAGCATGCACTGACTGGTTTTGTTCCTCTTTTCATAGAAATATTTCAGGTTATACTTTTGTCACAGAGAAGAAGCTGCTTTTCCTTTCATTGTGTCTTCATATATGTGGCTGTTTTTCTTTTGTTTAGGTCAGCATGAAGGAGTTTACAGGCTCTCTCTCTGTGCTTCTTACACCCTTATCATCCTAATTAGGACCTGAGTTTGGAGATGGAGATCATCAAAATCTCAGCAGGGCCATTAAAAATTAAGCAGAGGAGCAGGTGGGGAAATTCACCGCTCCCTCCCCACTGAAAGGCACTAAACATGAATCCAGTCTGGTTTTATTTCTCTGTGCATTATGTCGGGATTCACTGATCAGCTTTTAGTTGAACATCCTCTTGTACAGACAGCCTACAGTCAGTTATCCGTCAGTGTTAAGCAGGCAGAGACTAGCTGAAGCTAAGCACAGCATTCCTATGACAGCAGTGGTAAACACAGTCATGCTGTGTTTAGGTGCAATGCTGGACAGCCTCCAACTGACAGACGAGGTTAAAATTGGTGACAGTGTTCACTGACTCAAACTAATTGAAAATATTAAGCACTCTGATGAGCTCTTTCAGCCTTTTGAGTTTCTGTGTTTGATCAAATAAACCATTTTTAAATGGCCTGCATTTGTATAGCGCTTTACTTAGTCCCTAAGGATCCCAAAGCGCTTTACACTACATTCAGTCATTCACTCATTCACACACACATTCACAATGGCAAGCTACATTGTAGCCACAGCTGCCCTGGGGCGCACTGACAGAGGTGAGGCTGCCGGACACAGGCGCCACCAGGCCCTCTGAGATCACCAGTAGGCAACGGATGAAGTGTCTTGCCCAAGGACACAACGACCAAGACTGTCCAAGCCGGGGCTCGAACTGGCAATCTTCCGATTACAAAACGAACTCCCAACTCTTGAGCCACAATCGCCCATGGCTTAATCTTAAATTATACTTTTGCGGATGAAGTAAAAAGTGTGATTTTACTTCTGTTGTGTGCCTCTACTGTTGTCTATTAACAAGTAAGTGCATTAGAGGGTTAAAAAGGTTAAAAATTAAATCTTCACTTAGCAAAAATTATGCAAATGTGATTAAATGAAATCATGAATGAAGCTTGTACTAAAAAGTGTTATCAGTCCAAGTACTTCATGTAGCATGCAGTCAAATACTTCATCTCTGAAAATATTTGACTTTTAAGAGGCCATCACGGCTCATTTCACCAAATATTGGTGGTGCTCGATATGCTCTGTGATGTCGCCTTGTGGCGCTGAGGATCATTTCCTGTTATGGTTCAGTTACATCATCATCTGGACAGGAAGCGATTCTGACTGCAGATCAGCTGCATGCGACTGAATGAGAGGAAACCCCCACAGACTAAATATAAACTGGCGAGCAAACACCTGCTGGAAGGAAAAAAAAACTGAGTGGCACAGCTCAGAGCTTCATTCTTTCATTTTTTTATCGTGAGATAAAATTTGTATAAAACAAGCATTGAACCTCCTCTGTTTATCAGTCTGACTACTGGAGCAGCTCACCTGGCTCTCAGGTATTCAGTACATGTCCCAGCTTGTTCAGCACTTTTACGTCTCAGCTCAGCTCACAGAGACGGCTCCATTGTTTGTTTGTTTTTAATTATCCTTCATGTAGGTGTTCAGAGCCTAATCTGACAGCGTGGAGATCTTTCAGTGCCCCCTGCAGGGTCTTTATGACATGGCCTGGAGATCCTCCCAGACTCATCCCAATATATACAGTGAAAATCGCAAAATTTCTTAATTTTTAAAAGAATCATTTTTTTAAATTGTTTTTATCTACGTTTGTGTTGTTTAGGCATCAGAATTACTCAACTACTTCAGTAAATCATTCCTATTATATTATAAAACACCTTTCAGGCACACACATTTCTGGATTATACCTTTTTGTAGCTGTTTCTTTTATTTATAGTCTAAACATTGTTTATTACTACAATCTGCAACTCTTTCACAATTTTAGTCTTGCTTTCTACTTTTCTTTAACTTAAACGTATTTTTATTTTTTTGTTTTGTTTTATCACTGTTGTGCATATAATACCTATTTGTCGAGCTATCTTATCCATCTAACTAACTAGCTATTGTTTTATCTATCTAGCAATCTAGCTAACTATCTAGAATTCACATTAATCACATTATTGGACATCTAGTATGGAAAATTTTAAAAGAAAAAGATAATGGAGGTAGAAGTGCAAATAATTTTACATAAGGGGGACAAAAAATACACTGAACAAAAATATAAATGCAACACTTTTGTTTTTGCTCCAATTTTTCATGAGCTGAACTTAAAGATCTGAACTATTTTCTACATACACAAAGGACCCATTACTATCAAATATTGTTCACAAATCTGTCTAAACTTTGTTAGTGAGAACATCTCGTTTGCTCAGATAATCCATCCCACCTCACAGGTGTCGCATGTCAAGGTGCTGATTAGACAGCATGAATATTGCACAGGTGTGCCTTAGACTGCCCACAATAAAAAGCCACTCTGAAATATGCAGTTTAATCACACAGCACAATGATACAGAAGTCGCAAAACCCGTCAGTATCTGGTGTGGCCACCATTTGTCTCACACAGTGCAACATATAGATGTGTTGCACTGTGTGAGGCAAATGGTGCGCAATGGGCATAGAGTTGATCAGGTTGTTGATTGTGGGCTGTTGGTCCACTCTTCTTCAATACTTGTGTAAAGTTGCTGAACATTAGCAGGAACTGGAACACGCTTTCATGTGACAAACTGCTGTCATGTGACGACCTGCAGTCAGGTCCAGTCCCCGATAAGGACGACGGGCATGCAGATGAGCTTCCCTGAGATGGTTTCGGACAGTTTTCGCATAAATTCTTTTTTATGCAAACTGATTGTTGCTGCAGCTGTCTGGGTGGCTGGTCTCCACCTGGTCGACCATCCTAGAGGTGAACGTGCTGGATGTGGAGGTTCTGGGCTGGTGTGGTTACATGTGGTCTGCGATTGTGAAGCCGGTTGGATGTACTGCCAAATTCTCTGAAACGCCTTTGAGGACGGCTTATGGCAGAGAAATTAACATTCATTTCACAGGCAAGAGTTCTGGTAGACATTCCTGCAGTCAGCATGCCAATTGCACGCTCCCTCAAAAGCTGCGACTTCTGTGTCATTGTGCTGTGTGATCAAACTGCATATTTCAGAGTGTCCTTTTATTGTGGGCAATCTAAGGCACACATGTGCAATATTTATGCTGTCTAATCAGCACCTTGACCTGCCACACCTGTGAGGTGGGATGGATTGCAATGCTATGAAACTGCTTTCTTAAAAGTTCTTAATGATGTTTATTGAGCCTTGAAAGCCTTCAAAGAACTACTGCGCTGCTCTTTTTATTGGTTTTTCAAAAGCCTTTAGCACTATTGACCATGGCATTTTATGCCAGAGGCTACTGGTCGTAGGCCTTTCAGACCAAGCAGTTTGGTGTATTACTAATGACTTTTCTGACCATCAGCAGTGCATGTAGCTCAGTGGCCTCTCTTCCAGAGAGTGCCCCAGGGTTATGTATTGGGGCCTGCACTATTTACTATTTATGTTATTGGCTGTGGACAAAATCTTAATGCTTCGGTTAATTTTTACACAGATGATACAAATATTTATTGTGTTTTGAATTTATACAGTCACAGCTGTGTCAGCTCAGACTGCTTTTGAATGCAGGAAAAAAAAACTAGTTTATGTGAAAATTACTGAAACTGAGGCTGAAGTTGGGCTTCTTTTTCCAAAAATCAATCGTGTTTCTCTTTCACAGCAAGGAAAAGGCTCGTTGTTACCACCTGTTAACCCCTCCTGGATTACAGCGATAAAATTTAGATGAATGCCTCTGCTCTTTCTCTCCATTTCATGGACTGTTTATCACAGGGCACTAAGATTTACAAGCAGCTGTAAACCTTTGGCACGCCACTGTACTTATATTCTCTGGTTGACTGGCTCTCACTGGCCATATGCAGGATGGTTCATTGGTATAATTTTATCTGTAAATCTATGTATGGTTTACTCCCTTCTTATTTATCAGAGTACACATCATGCAAACAGTTTAGTCATAGTCTGCAGTCTCAGGATTTTATTACAGTCACCATCAGTTCATACAGAACTCAGAAAGAAGGCATTCCTCTTTTTCTGCCCCATCTTTGTGGGATACACGATATGACATCAGCTGATGTCACTTGTAGACTTTAAAAGACGTACAAATGACTTTGTGAAATCATCCCTGGGAACTTGTTCCTGTTTTTGACATGAATGTGTAAACGTTAGACAATTTTAGCTATTCTATTGCTGCGATTTTAATGTTTGTCTGACACAGGTCACTCTTGTAAATGAGACACCGAGTCTTAATGAGACTATATAAGAGAGTGTATAAGTAAAGGTCAAATAAAAAGTATTTAAACATCAAACACACATTCATTGAAAATAAGCAGCTAGAAGAAAACACACAGGCTTTGCGTGTGTGTCTGAGGTGTTGAATGTCTGTGTGTGTTTGTGCAGATGACTTCCTGCCAGTGTTGAAGAGCCCCATCGGTCTGGTCGGGGAGGGGGCCGCCAGTGTGCCGATGACGCGAATTCCCCTCGCCAACGTGTCGCTCAAGCATCCGCTCATCGAGATCCAGTGAGTCCCCTCGGCCACAAATCTGAGACATTTAAACGGCTCAGACAGTCTGATGTCTTCCACTTGTTTTGTTGTTGGTCTTCATGTTTCTTCTTTCTGAGTACAGAAACTCAGTCCACTGTCTGCGTAAGAGGTCATCCCAGGACTGGAGTCAGAGCGTGTTTCATGTAGAAGCTCCTCCCTGGATTCCCCCGAACATTGCCGACACAGTCAACACCCCCAGTATGTATATACAGTACTACAGCAGTACTACAGTAACTAGCCAGAGCTTAGAGTACACCAGTAATACCATTTTTATTCATCTATGAAGCCACATGACGCAAATCAGTTAAACTACAGTCATAACTTAAAGACTTGAATGATGTTAAATTTTCTCCTTTTAAATTCACACAAACTGAAGTTTTTTATTGTACGCGGCCCTAAAAACCTCAGAAACTTGGTGTCCAACCAGATCCTTATTCTGAATGGTGTTACCTTTGTGAGGAGTCTCGGAGTCACTTATGTCCGTCAGTGCGCACATTAGACAAATATGTAGGCCTTTTTTGTTTCATATATGCAACATCAACAAAATTAAGAACATGGCCTCAAAGTGATGCTGAAATATTAGTTCACAGATTTCCTACTTCTAGGCTGGACTGTTGGAATTCATTGTCAGGTTGTTCTTAAAGCTCGTTGAAAAGCCTTCAGCTGTTTGAAATTCTGCAGAATATAACAGACGAGCTCCCCAGTTTGGATTCAGGAACACTCTCTACTTTTCCTATTAGATTTCTCTTTTTAATAAACCTTGTAGTTAGTGTTGTGTAGGTGACAGGTGTGTTACGACCCGGCTCAAAAGCCGCAACATAAAAACAGAGATGAATAACAGAGTGTGGGTGATAAGAGGTTTCATCCTAAAATGGAAAACCAGGTTGGCTAAAATGGCTGGTGCCACCAAGGCAAAGACTAGTGCACTGCCCGAAAGCTTGCCTCAGGTATGCTTTTATCCACACCTGACTAGGTGTGGCCAATTAGCACCAGCTGAAAACACTGAGACGATTAGAAGCTGCAGAGGGACGTAACACCTCCTCCCTTAAAAGGGTTCCTCTAGGACCCTTAAATTTATTAAAAGCCCCTCTGAAGCCTTCAGTTCCTTGACCCACAAACCTGGAATAAAAGTTAAAGCTAACAGAAGCACAGTGTTCACGTTATAGTTGGCATCTCTAAGCATGGATGGGCATGAGGATTTGAAGTTGCCACACTGAACA
>NW_005187480.1:7117-10685 GCF_000239375.1 Pundamilia nyererei | reverse complement strand
TTGATGGTTTGGAGGAAGTAATTATTGAAGTTAACTCAGAAAGATCAATTGGAGAAAAAGAGTCTAACTTAACATCAATGGTACTAAAAGTAGCTGTAGATAATATTACATCTGTAGGATGATTATTGGTAATTTTTTCTCTAATGATAAAAATTTTATTTGTGAAGAAGTTTACCCGCTTCAGCATCCAGGCGTGTGACTTCTTTTAATCCTTCTCTGTCACTTCTCAGCTTCTCCAACCCTCAGCACTCCCTCTGAATCCCCGAGCCTCTCCCCTCCCCTACCATTGCTCAATGCCGCTGATCAGGCGCCCCCTACAGATGGCAGGGAGTCACCATCACTGTTTGAGAGTTGCAGCCGCAGGGTGAAGGCTCGCAGCGCGTCCACCTTGCCTGTCCGCCGCAGAGACATGGCGTCTCAGTCCTCAGACCGGATAGGCCGCTTGCAGCAGGAGAAAGAGATGCTGATGGAGGAGGTCAAAGCTCAGAAGGTGATCAGTCATTCAGTAATCATAAAGTTTTATTTATCTCTGCTGCCACTGAAAAAAGTGACAAACACAGCGCCTCCTGCAGGAGCTGGTGTGGATCCTCCACAAAGCGCTGGAGGCTTCTCAGCTGGAGAAGCGAACCTGTGCCGAGTTTTTGGCAGAGGAGGATGAGCAGGAACGTCTGGAGCTGCTCCGACACCGCGAGCGGCAGGCGGCCGACCTCCGGGGGCGGCTCGACGAGGCCAAGATGGAGGTGGAGGTGGTGAAGAAGAGTCTGGCTGAGAAGGCCACGCAGGTCGCCGAGCTGCAGCACAACAACAGGATGCTGAAGGAGAAGAACAACGCCAAACAGGAGGTGAGGACAAACCAGAGGTTGCTGTCAGACTGACCTCTGGTTGGTCACGTTAAAATAACCTGTGCACGTTTGTTTCCATGACTGAAAGTTTCTCTGAGATCTGGAGCTGTTCCTGGAGCTGCTGCTGGCTCAGGAAAAAAAAAAAAAAAAGCACAAAACAAACCGAATGTGGGTGGATGTTGATTATATCAGACAGAGGGCCTCTCCTGTGCATTCAACGCTTCACCTAAATGACCAGCCCAGATGATGGATGTGCCATGTGATTCGTTGGAAAACTGAGAATTGTAGCCAAAAGAACAAAAAAGGGGAACGTTTAAGGAAGATCACAGAGCAAAATGCTCATTGAGCGAGCTCCGTGTCTTCACTTTTAAAGAGCGGTTGGCAGGTTGGTGTTCTGTGATGTTACTTAGGTCTCTTCAGGAGGTGTTTTTTTTTTTTTTATATTTTCTGATTCTTCAAGTTTGTGCCTCCTTATTTGGACCGTCCGCCTACCTTTGACCTGGATTTGAATTGTTGTACGCCACACTGAAACATCTCAATTCCTAGAATTCATCAGGAGGAGAGAGGAGGCTGCAGGAGTTATGACTGACGATAAAAAAATAAAAATAAAAAATAAAAAAACACGTGCTGAGAGTAGGGTTCTTTAGGTAGCTCGTCCTTCATAATCATGAGTTGTTTCAGTTATTTAAAATGATCAGCTGTGTCAGTTTGAGTGCCACATACACTGCAGTTTGATCTCAAATTCGTGAAATTAGTTTACTGCAGATTTCTGAATCCAAGACAAATATTTAGAAAGAAATTATGCCTTTTTAAGTCCAAACACATTCTGAAAAGGTTCATGTTTAATATGCTGCGAGCTGCTTACGAAGTCTAAAACATACAACTTCACTCAGTTTTCTGCTGTCGCAGGTTTAAATAGCATTTCGTTATCATTCAAGCACAGGAGCAGTCTTCTGCTCCTGTGCTGGCTTTCTCACACCGCGAGTAGGAGATGATTTTATTTTCCAGATATCTGAACTTTTAAATTTTCACTTCATTCAAAGCCACCCAAGACTGCACTGGGACCTTTGGTGGGCCTAATCCGGCCTCCGGGCTGCATATTTGACTCTGTCAGGGTTTCATTTTAATTCTGTTTTATGTGTGGCGTGCATTATGACCATATAGCTCAATCAACTGCTCCACCCAGTGGTCACGTATCGTATCTAGGCAGTAACTGGCTCTGTGACTCAGCTTCTTCTTCCTGCCTGAACCAAAACAGGACGCACCCACGCAACATGAGAACGGCTGAAATGAAGCTGAACGATTCTTTATTCTAGTTTTGTGTTGTTGAATCACCGCCTGCAGCTGGCAGACAAATAGAAAGTGCTTAGAGTTACAAGCACTTCTACTTGAGTAAATGTACTCATTTACTTTTTCTTGCTTCCTGTGAGCTTTGTGTGACAGTAAAACATGAAGTCTATCTGCAGCTGTACTCACTGTGCGACTGTTTCCTGTCAGGTGATCATAAAGCTGTCCGATCAGGTGACAGCGTGTCTGTCAGAACCGCGGCGCCCCGACTCGTCCTCTGCCGGCCGCATCAACTCTCAGACTCTCAGACAGCTTCGGCAGGAGAACAACAACCTCAAGGTGAAGCACAGTGATAACTTACAGCGAATTACAGTTTTACTTGAAGGTACAGAGTGTAAGTGATTGTGTTTTAAAGAAAGTTTAAAAACCTTCCAAAATGAGCTGAAGCTATCAACAGTAAAGAAACAGCCGATATTACGTTACTGAGTCTAAAACCTCTTAAACCTCCCAGGTTGTCTGTGTTTGTGTCTGCAGGATGACATCGAGGCATATAAGACTCAGAACAAGTTTCTGAACTCTGAGATCTACCAGCTGACCAAACTGTGGAGGAAAAGCTCAGAGCAGGAGAAAGCCCTGATGGTGAAGGTCGGTCTGATGCCATTTCTGTTCATTTAAACACTCCACCACCACACAGAGCTGCTATGGGCCAGCTACAGCCCACAGCCTACAGCACAGTGATTAATGCCTTTTCCTGCCCTCTGATTGGCTGCAGTGTGCTTTCCTGGAGGCCACTAACTGTCAGGTGGAGAGCCGTTACCTGGGAGTCCTGCGGAGACTGCAGGAGATCAAATCTCTGCATCCGGCCCAGCGGGAGGCCGTGCAGAAAATGATCGAGGACGCTCTGAAGGGAGAGCTGAAGAGAGTCACGAAGATCAGTGTGCACAGGTACGAGCACCTGAACAGCAGGGTAGACAAAATAACAGACACAACCTGCTTCTTTCTCATTCAAGAGTCACTTGACATGACAATTAAAAACTCAGAAGAAGAAACTCTAAATAGATCAAATTTTTCACTGTTTACTCCAGACCTGATGAATGTGTTAAACATCTGCTGTGTCCTCAGGGATCATGATGAGTACGGCTTTAAGATCATCCCAGACTACGAGGTAGAGGACATGAAGCTGTTGGCAAAGATCCAGGCACTGGAGATTCGCTCCCACAACCTGCTGCACCAGGTCCGAGAAATCAAAGCTTACAGCCGCTCATCCGGGGGAGGTTAAATAAACTCAGTGCGACACCCCCCCCAGCAGGCTAGCAGGGCCTGCTGTCACTAATCAGGGCTAAAAAAAAAAAAAAAAAAATCAGCCCAAACCTTTTTTCAGCTGCTCCCTTTAAGGGGGTTGCCAGAGCCAATCATCTGTCTCCACCTGTCTGTAATGC
>NW_005187480.1:0-6901 GCF_000239375.1 Pundamilia nyererei | reverse complement strand
AAAAAAAAAAAGAATATGCATATATATCACAACCAAAATAATGTTGACAATACAAAACAGCTTATTAGGTTCCAAAAGGAGGTTGAATGAGGTGTAGTCCAGTATGTGATTTATTTTAGTTCCATGGACCTGTGATAGGTCATGTGTCAACAGTTTGATTCAGTGATTCAGTCCATAGGTTCACAATTCCTACCGCAACGTAGCGGTGGTCGGGTGGCTCGCCATCTTGCGCTGATCAGGGCTGATCGCGGGAGAAAAAAAAAAAAACCTGACCTAAACAAGGTCAAAAACATAAATTATCATTCACAGAAGAAAATGAAACAGCATTCTACTGCTGTGACAAAATAAATACATATATCCATAAATAACAAAGACAAGTAATTAATGCCATGTTCCACACAACAATCAACAAACCATCATCTCTTATAATGAATTTCATTCAAAATACTATTATAGAAAAAGATTCTCATGGGTCCCATCAAAGTATATCAGCCATAAAGCTAATAAACATTATCCAAAGTTAATCAAATATATTTACAAAACTCATTTAATCACAGGTGTTGCGCAACAGATTCAATAATCTAAATGGAATTTACCTCAATGCAAAATCTCATAGGCCGCTTTGGCATTTCATCAGAAAAGTAACAAAAAACATCCAAAACGGACAAAACTACAAAAATCAAATCACTCGTTCAACTCTAGATACGTCAAGTCAACATTCGGCCATAATGGAATAAACAAAAACAACAATATTCAATAAATAAAACTAGTAATTGCACTTACTGTCGCTAGCCTAGCATTAGCTTACCGGCGTTTTAGGATGTGCAATCGCGGCTCCGCATTTTCATTAATTGTGACAAAACAAACAAATAACTCACCGTTGAGTCGATTGTGAGGTAGTGTAAAGATGAATGAATCGGCCGGGTTATTGCACGCTGTCAACTGGTCTGTAGTGTAAAATTTGTCGATATCTGACAAGTACGCCAACCACAGGGACAACAGCAGCCAGAGGAGCAGGGACATGCAGCTGATTGACCCGGAACTTATACAGGGTTCATTCCCGCCACAATTAAGGGACTGGCGGAAGTGGGGTCAGAAGTTACCGTGGTTACACTCTCCCCCCCAATCTCATGGATGTCCTCGTACATGGACTAGGCTGGCACCGAATGACTGGTTGGCTGAGGTGTGAAGGCATCGTCTCCTCTTCTTCTTCATCGTCTTGAAGAGCGAAGGAGAAGACAGAACTTAACCCATGCAGAAAGGTCTGAACGCTCTTTAACAGAGGCTTACCAGGCTTGATGTATTGCAGCCGATCAGGAGGATTCCTGGCGCGGGTTGAATGCCTCAAGAGTGGTTCTGCCTCAGGACTGAGAGGCTCAGATTCAGTAGGTGAGTGTTGTGACAAGTTACCTCTGGATGCTTCCGAATCAGAAGACAGACTTTCTTCATCGTGAGAAGTTTCTGCAAGATCAACTGGCTGAAAGCCAGCTTCCAAGGTTCCGTTAGCAATAACTTGTTCCTCTTCAACAGGTACAGGTTCCTCTGGGAGAATAGCATTCTCTTACTCTGTAGCCAATACTACGGGGACATCTGGCTGGTTGATAAGTGGAACAGGTTGCGGAGTATTGGGTAAGTCAATGGTTGTTGTGAAGGTGACCGGTTCAGCAGAGAAAGGAACAGGTAGGTATGAGATGAGTTCCTCTTCGTCATTGTCATTAGCATCATCAGCACGTACAGGAGACACGGGTAAGACAAGCATTTTTCTCTTCTGCTTAGTAAGCCTTTCCTTTTCAGAAGGTGGTAAATACCCACAGGGCAATAGGAGGTCTCGATGTAAAGTTCTCAGGGGCTTGTCTTGGCCTTCGGGTCGAACTGTATACACAGGAAGAGTGCCGGCTTTCTTCACTACAATGTACACAGATGACTCCCATTTATCTGCAAACTTGTGTTTGCCTCTTAGCCGCACGTTCCTCACAAGAACTCTGTCTCCAACATTCAGCTGTGATGCAGTGACATTTTTATCAAATCTGTTTTTGTTACGTTTCATCACCTTTTCAGAGTTTTCGATGGCCAGCTTGTAACTTTCTTCTAGGTGGGACTTTAGTTTTTCCACATATTGTCTGTGGGATGTTGATCCTTCTTTGGCAAGGGGTAGTCCAAAGGCCAAGTCCACCGGTAAGCGAGGTTGGCGGCCAAACATAAGCTCATATGGTGAGAAACCTGTAACATCATTTCTTGTGCAATTGTATGCATGCACCAGGGGTTTTACGAAATCTTTCCAATGGGATTTCTGTTGAGCTGTGAGTGTTCCTTTCATATCCAGTAATGTTTGGTTAAACCGTTCAACAGGATTGCTTCTTGGATGGTATGGAGTGGTTCTTATTTTGTGGATCCCAGCCATTTCACAAAGCTCTCGGATGATTCTGGATTCAAAGTCAGGGCCTTGGTCACTGTGCAAGCGTTCTGGGATACCATAATGCACAAGAAAGTTGTCCCATAAACATTTGGCAACAGTCCTGGCTTTCTGGTTTGGTGTTGGCACAGCAATGGCATATTTTGTGAAATGGTCAGTTATGACAAGTATGTCTTTGACTCCACGATCTGGTTCCACAGAGAGAAAATCCACACACACCAGTTCCATGGGATGAGAGGTTTTGATATTGACCAGAGGTGCGGCTCGTTCAGATAGAGATTTGCATCTCACGCATCTTTCACAGTGTCTTATTTTATTGACCACATCACTCGTCATCTTAGGCCAATAAAACCGGGAACGGACCAAGTCCAGCGTTCTGTCAATTCCCATGTGACCCATTTGATCATGTAGGTGGTGTAGTACAACTGGTCGATATTCCTCGGGTAGCACTAGCTGGTATGTGAAGTCACTTCCCACTTGTCTCTTCCTGACGAGAAGGGTGTTATGGAGCTCCAGTTTATTTACTTCTCGCAGTAATAGAGGTAGATCGGGAAGTTCTTCCCTCAGGAATGGTGGTGGTGACTCTCCTTGCTCATCCTGAGCTATGACATGCCGGATGACAGGGTCAAGGCATTGTTTGGCTGCAAGGTCAGCTGTTGAGATTTGGGGGAGTACCATGGAGGTGAACTGGATGTCGTCCGTGAAACTGTCAGGCAGACTGTTGACATTGACAGACATGGATAACACCAGAGCAAGATCAGGATCAGTGCTTGAACTGTACACCAGATGACGGTCACAAACTGCTTTGATGGTATGCTGGTCAATAGAGACATGATCTGGTTCATTGAGATGTCGCCATGCAGATCTCCAGATTCGCTCACGTTCTTTCTGTGACAGAGGATCATCAGACAGTTCACCATGAGGTCGGCGAGACAAACCATCAGCATCCGAGTTCTGCTTTCCTGCTCTGTAGATTAATTTGAAGGTGAAAGTGGACAAAGCTGAAAGCCATCTGTAACCGGTAGCATCACGTTTTGCTGATGATAAGAGATATGTTAATGGGTTGCTGTCTGTCACAACTGTAAATTGAGCACCATAAAGATAGTCGTGGAATTTTTCAGTCACTGCCCATTTCAAAGCAAGAAACTCCAATTTGTGGGCGGGATACTTTGACTCACTCCGGGAAAGACCTCTGCTGGCATATGCTACGACTCTGTTTTTTCCATCCTGCTCTTGATACAGCACCGCACCAAGACCTGTGGCACTGGCATCAGTGTGGAGTGTGTATGGTTTCCGGGGATCAGCAAATGCCAGAACTGGCGCAGAAGTAAGTTTGTCAATAATGGACTCAAAAGCTTGTTGACACATTTGCGTCCATCGTCCTCCAAATGGCTCTTTGGGGTTGAGGTAATTCTCTGGCTTTGCAGTTCGTCTCAGTTTCCTCTGGGAAGGTGGATAACCAGCAGTGAGATCATGCAACGGCTTGACAATGGCCGAATATCCCTGGACAAAACGTCTGTAGTACCCAGCAAAACCAAGGAAAGATCTTAATTCCTTCAAGTTTTTTGGCACTGGCCAAGAAGTGAGTGTGGAACTCTTCTCCGGATCAGTTTCAACACCAGCCTGGGACACTACATGGCCCAGATACTTCACAGATGTCTGGAAGAACATGCATTTCTCAAGTGAAAGCTTCAAGCCAAACTCTTTGAGTCTGGTGAGAACTTTCAGCAGGCGAGCTTCATGTTCCTCAAGAGTTGGTGCAAAAACAATGAGATTGTCAATGAAAACCAGGACTTCTTTTAGATTTAATTCTCCCATGCATCAGCTGTTGGAATGTGCTTGGTGCATTGGTAATCCCTTGTGGCATCCGATTAAATTCCCAAAATCCTAATGGGCAGACAAAGGCAGTCTTTGTCTTATCCTTCTCCTCCATTTCAATTTGGTTGTAACCTGACTTGCGGTCTAGCACCGTGAACCACTTTGATCCTACAAGTGCGGAGAAGATGTCTTCCAGTTTAGGCAGAGCATAAGCATCTTTGATTGTTTGCAGATTGAGTTTGCGGTAGTCAATACAAAGACGTACACTGCCGTTCTTTTTGCGTGCAACCACAATTGGAGAGGCAAATGGTGAGTCAGATTCTCTGATAATGCCAGAGTCAAGAAGTTCTTGCAGGTTTTTCCTTACAGCATCAAGATCTTGAGGGTGAATTGGTCGTTGTCTGCTTGAAAGGAGTTGGATCGGACAATTTGATTTGGTGTTTAACTTTGTTGGTCCTGCCGAAATCCAGATCGTGTTTGGCAAATACTTCAGGAATACTGTTGAGTTTTTGAACAATGCGTTCTTTCCAGTCTGGAGTTAAAGGGGAATCTCCAAAGTTGTATTGTGGTTGAGATGGAGGTAACGACTCTATAGACTGGTCTGAATACTGGATATGTTGCTCTTTGGAAATGACTTCCTGGAAGGCACTGATTTCTGCAATAATAGCTCGAGCTGGAATGTGGATTTCATGGTCAGACTCATTACTCACTACAACAGGCAGAAAACATGGCTGATGTTTAGGTAAGTCCACAAGGCAGGTTTTTACTAGGAGTCCACCAGGCAGAGAACTGGAGGTGGGGTGTTCCAGAATAACTGCTTTCTCACCTTGGAATAGCCTTGTGACCAGGCATCCCTCAAGGACAGTGGTTTGGCCGGCAGTAATGGTATGTGGTTGGTCTGACTTCAAGGAGCATACTGGTCATTCGAATTCTGGACGTGGCGACACTGGAGGATTTTATAAACTGCAATGTAACCGGAACCAGTTGGCAGGAATGACTGCTCAGAGAGGGTATCACAGTGTTTGCTGTACGCAACGTCAAGAGTGTTGGTACCAACAAGTATCATTGGGGGTGATTGCTGGACGTCAGGCACGACAAGAGCAAGTGTATCAACATTAATGGATGAACCAAGAAAATCAGCTGGGAACGTCATGTTAATCTCAATGTATCCCGGGTAAGGTACGGCTTGTCCATTTGCTCCTTCTACTTCCAACAGATCATTCAGTGGTTTGATTGGATGGTCTGAAAGATAGGTGTTATAGAAGGAATAAGGAATGGTAGTAACCTGAGAGCCAGAATCAAGAAGACAGTTGAAATGGTTGCCCTTGATTTGAATTTGTCCTGTGCTTTTGGTCCCCACAAGCCCTTTTGGCAGTAATGGAAATTTTTTGTGGTTTCTGGGACTGTTAGTGCACGCAGCTCCTGTGTGTCCCACCGCAGAAGCTCCTTCTACTTTAAAGATGAAGTATTTCTAGCGTCCCACTCTTGCTGTTTTTTCCTTAATTGGTTCTTTTTCTGTTCAACAAGACTGGAGTTTGCTCTGTTGTTGCAGGTGGAAGAAACATGGCCATCTTCTCCACAGTTAAGACAGTACCATGGCTTGGGTTTGGTATTTGACTGAGGTGAAGAATGACTGGACTTGTTTTGTCATGGCTTAAACTTTGACTCGGTTGGACTTTTTCGGGACAAAAGTTGGGACATTTGCTGTTGGAGAGTTTGGAGTTGTTTTTTCATTTCTTTTAGCTCTTCATTGGCTGTAGAATGCCAACAAGAACAAGTGCTTTGGGATTGGATGTTGGCTTTTTGTTTTGATGAACCGATGTATTTTTTCATAAGTGACTCCTTAGCAATTTGTCTGTCTTCTTCTGTCCGTAACGACAACAATAAGTCAGAGAAAGGTGGTGGGTTGTCCTTTTGCCGTTCTAATTGTAACTTGGTTAGTATAGTGTTATCCCAACACCCACGACAAAACTGCTTCAGCAGATGTTTATTCATGTCAGCAGCTGCAAGTCCTCCTTGCTTTACAACAGTGCTGAGGGTTAGCTGCAATCTTTGGAGGTAAGCGGATGGTCGTTCACCTGGATTTTGAAGAATATTTAAGTATTGAGCATACAATTCTTCACCATCTTGAACTGTTCCAAAAGCGGAGTCAAGTACACTTAGTATGACTGAAGGCAATGTGTTGGGACTTAGACCTTTAACCAAATCAGCAGCAGGTGACAACAGGCTCTCTATAATACGTCTGGCGACGTATAGAGCTGACAAACTGGGGTCGGCAAGCAGTAGATCAATTTGGGAACGCCATGATTCAAAATCTGCTTCACTACTTGGCTTAGGAATCCTTCCTGAAAAAGCACGGAGACGTACTGAAGTTGTGGTGCCTATGTCTGGGTTTCGGACCACATGCTCAACAACAACCCTTTGTCTTTGTGGTGGGTTGAGATCATGGGCTGTGAGTTATACTCGTGGAGTTGGTCCAGTCTGGCTTTGACGCGGTCGTGCCCCCTGCTGGTCAGTGGAAACCTGTCCGGCAGGAGGTGAAGACCTCGTCGATTGTAAGGTAGTGTAAAGATGGATGAATCGGCCGGGTTATTGCACGCTGTCAACTGGTCTGTAGTGTAAAATTTGTCGATATCTGACAAGTACGCCAACCACAGGGACAACAGCAGC
>NW_005187479.1:2909292-2910740 GCF_000239375.1 Pundamilia nyererei | reverse complement strand
GAATCTAAGCCCAGGAACTAACTACAGTGTCGCAGTCAGAACGAAAGCTGCAGAAGGAAGTGAATCTACGGTGGAGAAGGGATTCAGTTACACAAGTAAGAACTAAGATATAAACTCAGTCAAACTGTTGAAGTATCAGTGCTGTTTGGTCTGTGTTTTGTCACTTGAATACTTCAAACTGCAAATTTCTACAGTGCCCAAACCTGTGACCAACATCACAGTGGAGAGTGTGACCACGACCTCCATCAAGCTAACGTGGTCCAGACAAAATGATTACAAGCCTTCCTACTCCTACCTGGTCATAGCGAGACAGAGTGGCAGCGAGATAAAGAATGATTCGACAAAGAATGAGACGTACACCTTCTATAATCTGACCTCTGGAGAGCTGTACACATTTTCTGTGTTCACGGTTATAGCAGGGGTCAAATCCACAGAGGAAAATACACAGAGTTACACAAGTATGTCTTAAAAATCTCTGAAATGTGCTTCAAAGTCAAGTCTTCCTAATCCATCTTGCAATTTATAGTGATCCCCAACAGACTGTCAGAGCTTGGTTATATGTGATATTGTATTATTTATATGGATAGCATTTTTTTTCTTAAAGGGGAACTGATAAGAGAAAAGAGTTCCAGGCACCGCAGGCAGATATAGAAGCTCCAGTAAAGCTGAAGCCTACAATTTTCATAAAAAGTTTTCCTCCCTGTTTGACAATCAGTAGCCGTTAGCTCGATACCTTTGCTCTTTAGTTTCTATCCTTTCTGTGAAAGGTCTCAACCCCGAGCCAAAATATAACATCATCAGGGTTTTAGTGATGTTATATAAACTTCTAAAAGTAAATCTTTAAACATGTTTTTGGTCAGAAAACAAGTAATTTGGTCGACATTTTCTTTGTGTTACTACTCAGCCCCTATTAGTCCAATACTAATGTTCATTTAATTTGAATCTTCTTTTTTATCCAGTGCCTGAAGCAGTCTCAAACATTACAGCCGTAGGAACCACAACTAGCCTTTCAGTGAGCTGGACACTGGTGACAGGGAAGGTCTCCAGTTACAGTGTTGTGCTAAATAGTGCTGGACAGTTAGTGAACAGCACGGATGTAAACAATCAAACTACAAACACAGTCTTTGGGAGCTTGACACCAGGAGTAATCTACTGTGTCCAGTTGATCACCAAAAGTGGACCTTTTCAGAGTAACAGTTCACCTGTCTGCAGCGCAACTTGTGAGTTTCATTGACAATCTGACTTCTACCTCAAATTGTATATTCAGCATTTTTTATCAACACCTATTTTAAAAATGCATGTATTGTTTGAATTAATTGAATTAATCAATAAAATAATTAAATCCTTCTCCTTCTTCAGTTCCCAACCCTCCTGGCTCCATCACAGTGCAATCTCAGACTGTTAATTCCATCAACTTCACCTGGGCCCTTCCACAGAACATGAACCAC
>NW_005187479.1:2865149-2908832 GCF_000239375.1 Pundamilia nyererei | reverse complement strand
GTGTCCTTTTTCTAAAATAGTAATATTGTTAATACTATTTATCGTATTTCTTTTTCCTCTGAGTGTGAGGAACATGTAGCAGCAATCACAGGTTTTTCATCTGTCTCATTTTCTCAGGACCATTTCCTGTATCCAATCTGACTCAGACAGAAATAACTACAAATGCAGTGACCTTGGTGTGGGCACAGCAGGAGAGCAAATTAAGCTACTCTTACTGGGTGCAGGTCACCAACGAGTCCAATGTTACTGTAAACAAATTAAATGTGAACATAACAAATGCAACAATCAGAAATCTTCGTTCTGGGAGCAACTTCACCTTCACTGTCACTACACTGACAGCAGATGGCACTAAGGCAGATCCTGTGACAGTGTCTTACTTCACACGTATGTACAGTATATGTTGTCAGAATCTCTGCTTCTCCTGGAAATCCACGATACTAAACTCAAACTAAATCAGTAAAAACAACCAAAGTCAGCAACCATCAAAAGCTGAGCTTGGGTAGTTTATCATTATTCCAGTGAAAGAGAGCTGTTATAAGAAAAGTGCTGTTCATGTGCCTATAATACTGCTGTTGTTATTATAATAATAATTCCTCCTGTGTTTGTAGGGCCATACGGTATTACTGAGTTGAAGGCTGAAACCATAAACACAACTGCTATAAATCTGAACTGGACGAAGCCAGCTGAGTACAGGGATGACTATAAATATCGAGTTGCTACATCAGGCTGTGCCTACAAAAACAACACCCTGGAACAAGAAACCATACAGATCTCAGGCCTCGACCCTGGGACCAACTGTACCTTCTGTGTTTCTGTCATGGCAGCAAACGGCATTGAAGGACAAACAGTCTGCACTTCTCAGTACACAAGTACGACTCAGCTGCCCTTTCTAGTTTTCAGTGTCAGACTATCATTGTTGACATGTTTTAATCCTTTGTTCTCTCATCACATCAACAGAGCCCGAGACAGTAAAGCCCACTATCTCAGGTCATTCGAATAGTTCCATCACAGTGACATGGATGAAACCTAAAGGAAACGTGGAGCGTTACAGTCTTTACCTAACACCTAATACAGCTATTCAATCCCTGAACTCTTTGAATACATCCTATCAGTTTGAAAACCTGTCAGCTGGACGGGCGTACAGCGTCATGTTAACCACAATAAGTGGACCCTTCAATGCGTCATCTGAACTTGTTACTAACGCCACTCGTGAGTAATAAGTGTCTTCAATTTTGAGTGTAGTCACATTTATGTTGATATGTATGTATGTTTTTATTTACTTCAGCAGGTTTTGAGAATTTAGCTGTTACTGATAAAGTTCAATTTGACACTGTGGGTGATCGTGGCTCAAGAGTTGGGAGTTCGCCTTGTAATCGGAAGGTTGCCGGTTCGAGCCCCGGCTTGGACAGTCTCGGTCGTTGTGTCCTTGGGCAAGACACTTCACCCGTTGCCTACTGGTGGTGGTCAGAGGGCCCGGTGGCGCCAGTGTCCGGCAGCCTCGCCTCTGTCAGTGCGCCCCAGGGTGGCTACAATGTAGCTTGCCATCACCAGTGTGTGAATGTGTGTGTGAATGGGTGAATGACTGGATATGTAAAGCGCTTTGGGGTCCTTAGGGACTAGTAAAGCGCTATATAAATACAGGCCATTTACCATTTACTACACTAAACAACTGTAAAACAAAATTAATTAAAACAGTGAGCACTTACATAAGGTAACATGTTGCATCCCCCTTCCTCCAGTCCCTAACCCTCCTGGGCAGATTGAGATCCTGAATAAAACAACGAGCTCCATTGAAACTCAATGGATAGAGGCGCCTCTGATGACCGGTGCTAATTTCTACTACCTGCTGATTTACACGTCATCCCAGCAATCCAACAATATAAATACCACAAACACCAGAATGAACATCTCTTCCCTGTCTTCTGGGACTTCCTACAACATTTCTGTGAAAACTGTGGGAGAATTGGAATTCCAGAGTGAGACGATTTATGTCTACATGGTCACAACAAGTAAGGCTTTCATTTCTGTAAAGAAGTATTGGAGAAGTTTGGGCAGTCTCCTCTTTCATTATTACTGTATGAATTAACTTTAATATCTCTCTAATGTCTGACAGGACCACTGGCAGTGCAGGAGCTCACGGTCACTCCAGGAGAGACACACATCACAGTCAACTGGACCAATCCACCTGACTACAAGAACAGCTATAAATACTTTTTGTCCTGGAATCAAACTAATTCCCAAATGCAGAACTGCACAGTTACACAAACTATGTATAATATCACTAACCTGGAACCTGGTCAGTGCTACAGTATTTATGTCACCACAGAGACCTCTGATGAAACACGGGGTGCACCAGTAATGATCACCAAATGCACAAGTATGGACACTAAGTAATAATTCTGCAAAATTTTGTCACCTATCTTTTACATGTGAAAAATGTAATTTTGATGATTCCACTGTCACCAAAAGATAACTGAACAATCTGTTTTTGACAAATAAAACTTTGTCAAAAACAGATTTTGTATTTTCTTTAGATATTTGATAGAAATATTATACTTTAATAGAACTGACAGATTTGTTCATTAGAGGTGTTCTGTTTTTTTCCCTTATTTCTGTTTCATGCTACAGATGCAAGCCCAGTGAAAATCTTAGGCTGTCAAGGTCCAAACGACAATACTGCACAAATCATCTTGTCATGTACCACACCCCATGGCCAACACACTGGCTTCCAGATGATTGTAAATGGAAACAACATCAGTGCAACGGCATCTTGCAATTATACCATTTCTGGCCTTAACCACAATACTATATATAATGTGACTGTGATAACTCTAAGCCATGGAAATCCCAGCATCCCTGTGTATCGCGAGTGCTCAACAGGCATACGTAAGGCTTTGTGTAATAATATTAGTGTTCTAATGTACTTAAAAACTAGAGTTAGAGATACATAGAGAAGCCTTTTATAGAAAATACCAGTTCCTAATAAAATCCTTTTTCCTTATTGGTGCTCAAAAACATCTATGCATTCATTTGTCTGTGACTGCTTTTATTGGTTGAGCTGTAGTTGATAGTACACTTTTATTTATTTTTTTATCAAAGAGCTGCCCATGCCAGTAAATTCTGCTAGCTTGGCGCAATCGAATGGTGTCACACACAATAGTTTCATACTACAGATTGATCCAAGGATGTTTAACGACTCTAATTTTACGAATGCCTAATGAAATCTTTCTTCATTTCTCTGTTACATTTTTTCCAAACATTGTAGCTATCACTACTATTGCTGTTGGTGTATCAGTAGCAGTTTTTCTCATTCTCTTCAGTGTCCTCATCGCCTTTATTATCTACTGGAAAAGGTTTGCCACTATCACCAGTGATAAAAACATGTTCATTAAATATCCGTGTATATGAATAAATTCTATATTTACAGTTTATATACTTTATCTACTCCTGTAGGCTAGCCAAAAAAGAATCACCAGACATCCAGATTGAATCTTTAAGGTAAAATTTGTATTTTTATCATTTTGTTGTACTGTATGTATGATATACTCCTCTAATTGCTACTTATTGTTCTTTTTTGCATTTTTTATAGAGCCAAAGTGTAAGTACAACATTTTTTAACTCTCAAAGCTTCAGCATATCTTCCAAATATTAATTCTTTCCTGAAAGCACCTTATCACTCTTGCCTAAACTTTGGTTTGAGCAGAAGTGTGGCCGTGAGTGTGGAGGACTTTGAGGCTTATTACAAGAAGCAGAGAGCAGACTCCAACTGTGGCTTTGCAGAAGAATTTGAGGTAAATCCCCAAAACTGAATATATTAACTGACTCTTGATTTGTAAATATACTTATTCATAGTAGAACATTTTTATTTTTATTTCTTATTTTAACAATTTGTGTTCTAGACACACTCACCAGTGTCAATGTCAGTATAACAGCAATAAATCATTCCTGGTACAGCTTTACAGTATTACTTACAGTGCTCCAAAAGCTTTTTGCTGCCTGAAAAGAGACATCTTGGAGAGGTGCAACTGAAACAGAATCAAATGTAATTACTGTTACCAGAATGAGCCAAAATAATACTGAAATGTAATGCAAAGGGCAAAAAAAAAGAAAAACTACCCGGAAAAAGTTTCATTTGCTTCTCTGGTACTCCACATGTAGCCACCAACTTTTTTTCTCTGTATTTTAAAGGACCTGAAGGTTGTTGGCACAGCTCAGTCAAAGTTACATGCACTGAATGTGGAGAACAAGCCTAAGAATCGCTACAACAATGTGCTTCCATGTGAGTCACTTTAACAAATCCATCTCTGCTGCTTTGACCATAACACCCTCACTCTTTAAACAGTATCATTGCCTGCCTTACAGCATCTGCTACCATTTTAGTTTGTGCCTTGAACCAAACAATAGCATGCATCTATTAATGCATAACAGTGTAGGAAAATAATTTCTAATACTTTTTTTTTAACAATAATAATTTTTAATTCCTTTCATGCTCATTACATTTCCCTTTAATTTCATCTCTTACATTTCATTTACCCTCTTGTTCACCTCCTAGATGACTCTTCTAGGGTGAAACTTTCCATTCTCCATGGAAGTCCGTCTGATGATTACATCAATGCTAACTACATGCCGGTGCGTACTGACACTTTTTGAGGCAGCTCTCTGCCACAGTCATTGCAGCATCAGCAAGCATCCTACTGAGCAATATAACTTTGCTTCTTGACATTGCCATTTGTTAAACGTTTCTGCCTTCATGTAAACTCTGCTTTGAAAAACGTCTCAGAAAAATCCAACTTGCTGTTTCATGTGGTTGAGCTCACATTTTATTTGGCAGGGTTACAACTCGAGGAAGGAGTTTATTGCAGCTCAAGGTCCTTTACCCACCACGGTCAACGATTTCTGGAGGATGATCTGGGAGAAGAATGTGCAGACTCTGGTCATGCTGACACGCTGTAATGAACAGGGACGAGTGAGTATTAACAAAAACACCACAACTAGCAGGACAAGCATGTTTACAGTAGGGATAGACTGATCCGATATTACGTGTCTGAATCGGTCCAATACTGACCTAAATTACTGTATCGAATATTGGAGAGAAATAAAAAATGTGATCCGATCCCTTAAATCTCACAAAACTTGCGACGTGGCATAACTCAGCTCATAACCGTAGCACGTTGGAGCACGTGATAGAGCGGCTGTGGCGTGCAAGACATGTTGGTGATCTGGTTGAGCATTTGGAGCCTCGCTACCAACCCGGCATTTCATCTCCGTGGAAGTTATCCCAGAGAGAAGTAAAGCAAGTGTTTAAGTTCATCTCTGAATGTTAGTAAATGTTAAAGCATTCCCATGTTAAGCTTATCAACCGATATACATATATGGAGCGACTGCCTCTTTCTCCCCCTTCCTCTCCTGCTGCTACTTCAATCATCTGATCTTGGTGGATGTAAGCTGTAATTTAATGGCAGGTTTACATAACCCCACTCTATACACCTGTATGATATCAGTGTGACCACAGTAATCCCACCCACTTGCTGCCCAAACTTTTTGTTTGCAATGGACAGTTAATCAGAAGAAAGTTGTCATAAAGGGAACGTGACCACGAAGGGACACCGTTTAAGACATGGGTAGTATCAACACCAGGTGTCAGATAAACGAGGGTTATTTTGATCATTCAGAATGAGTCTAATAGAGGCCAAGAATGAAACAATACAGCTGAGGAAAAAGTTAGAATCCCTGTGATCTATTCATATGTTTCCATCTATACCAGGGGTCGGCAACCTTTTTGATGATGAGTGCCGTCTAAAATGTCCTCAGAAGTCAATGTGCCATATGATTGCATTGGCAATAAATTTAATAACGCTCTATACAGTCATGTGATGTTCCCCTGTAGCTCTAGTAGGGCTGTGCGATATGACCAAAATCTCATATCCCGATATAATACATCTATCGTCCCGACTACGATATAAATCACAAAATTTTAACATTTTCTGTAAATTCTGTGAATCTCGGGCGACTTGTGTGAAGTGTTTACAGCTGGACGCCGTGTACCTGGAGTCGAGTGTTTTAACAGATGCATAAAACGACACATTTTTAGTCATAAGTTGTAATGGCTGCTGTTTTCTTTGTGAGTATTTATTACACGGCGTGCTGCGGTGAAAAGCCTGTTTTAAGGTTTATTTTTTAGCTTCTGACAGCTCTTTTTAGCTTCTCATCCGTAAACACTCTGCAAACTATTGCATGTGATTCAGTTTATTTTGAAAAGTCTCAACAGGATCTTGAGCTTTCTTGTGAAAGGTTTGTATGGGAAATAAACAAGCTGACACGCGATGGTTTTACCGTCGTTGTAAAAACATGCTCTTTTCCGTCTGTAGTGTGGTTATATTAAATATAAGAGAAAGAGAGAACTTTAAGAAATTAATATAGCCACTGCAGTGACACAAAACGTTGAAAAAATATTGCCTTAAACTTTTTATTTTGCGACACCACGAAATAAATGATAGCGTAAAATGAAACGATATATGTTTTTACAGTGTTTTTTTTTTATGTAAATGTTATTTTTACAATGTTTGCAGGGTTTTTTTTAAAGCTAAAACATTTCCTTTCCAGGTAAAATGTGAGCAGTATTGGAGTTCTGGTACCAAGCGGTGTGACAACATCATTGTAAAAGCAACCTCTGAAATAACACTTGAGGACTGGACCCTCAGGGACTTTGACATTAAAAATGTGAGTGGTTTTCACATTGGTTTCAATATTGTTTTGTCTATATAGTGTCAGTGCTAAAGATAAATATACTACAATAATAGAAGAAAGCCCAACAATTACACGACCCCCTATCACCAAGCATTTGGTAACAATGGGAAGGAAGCATACTTCATACAGCATATATCCATATTTGTAAATTATTTTTGTAATAAATATTTATAATTTTTCAGAAGTATTTTTAGGAAAGGGAGAAACCTTTAGATTGGAAAACCCTATGGTCCCTGAATATTTAACATGATTTACAGTAGGCGTCCTGCAACCAAAATAGACTACCTATTAAACTTTCCAATGTCTTAACAAATCTATGGTAATAACAAGGTCAGTAACTAATACTTTGTATCTTTGATTGTTGTAAAAAGGCACTTTTGCTTTTGCTTTAAAACATAAATCCTTGCAACACATTTTTGTCATGTTGTCCAGTTACCGTTTGAGGTATGTGGTAGTGATGTATCAGTCGAGTATGAATCAGGTCTTAGAGCCGGCTCTTTGAAGTGAACGATGGGAGCCGGCTCCTTATTGCGAGCCGTGTTATTTATTTATTCATTTTTTTCCTTTCTCTTACCCTCCCTCTCTCTTACCGAGCCCTGCGAGGGACATGGGAGAAAAAAAAATTAAGATGAACTCGCAAAACTTCAAACTGGTGCAAGAACGTGTCCGAAAACATCGGCGCACTTCTGCCAATATGTGATGTCTTGATAAACCGAGCAGATATTAGAAGTTTACACAACTACGTTCTTGCCTTATCTTAAGTTTAAGATATCACCAGAAAGTGATATTAAAACTAAGTAGCTATCGCCATAGTTGGAAACTGGAATTGGCCCAGCCTATCCCATAATTCATAGCGCGGCCCAGCCAATTCTAGTTTCCAGCAATGGTGTTGTGTTGTGGTTTGAAGTGTTTTGTGTTTTTTCACTTTAAATTTGTTGAAACAGAAAAAGCTGAAAATTTAAATAGTTAAAAGTTGAATTGTAAATGTTTTTTGTAATATGTTTTATATGTTTATATGTTTTCAATTTTTTTTTTACATTTTATGTGAAGTGAATAAATAAAAGCATATTTATATAATAAACATGTATAAATAAAAAAAACCCACTATTTTTTACATTAGTAATTCATTTTGTGCATAACTTTATATTGTTATTGACAATAAATTAATTAAAGCAACAAAACAACCTAAAGAGCCGCTTGGGAGCCAAAAGAGCCGGCTGTTTGTAGTGGGCCGAGCTGAAAGAGCCAGTTCTCTAAAAAGAGCTGGAATTCTCATCACTAGTATGTGTTATTGTGTCTTGAGGATCTTCAGCTGTTTTGAGGTGCTTCGCTGTTTTGTCCTTCAGGTGAAAACAGCAGAAACCCGAGCAGTTCGTCACTTCCACTTCACAGCATGGCCAGATCACGGGGTACCAGAAACCACAGAGCTCCTCATCAGCTTCAGACATTTAGTCAGAGAGCACATGAACCAGTACTCAAAACACTCGCCCACAGTGGTCCACTGCAGGTTTGACAGAGCACACATGCAAATACACTCACAACTTTGTATTTATCCAGTGTGACCTGTTTTCAAAAATATATATATATATATTTATATATCTGTGTTTCTATGTTCTTTATGATTAGTGCTGGTGTGGGGCGCACAGGTACCTTTATAGCCATAGACAGACTGATTTTCCAGATTGAAAGAGAAAATACAGTGGATGTGTTCGGCATTGTTCATGATCTGCGCATGCACCGACCGCTTATGGTGCAGACAGAGGTAGGGATGTTCACATTCACTGTAGTGTGTTGTTTGACGTGATGAGTGATATGCCATATCTCAATGAACTTTTGCATTTGACATATGTGCAGGACCAGTATGTGTTCTTAAACCAGTGTGCTTTGGACATCATCCGGTCGAGAACGGGGACCAATGTGGATCTAATCTACCAAAACACCGCGGCAATCTATGAAAATATAGGCCCAAAAAAGGGGGCTCCCAAAAACGGATACCACAACTCATAGGCCCAGAAGTCCATCAGTTCTTCCATCTCTCTTCACTTTTAGAAAGAAACTGAGCAAATATCTGTGAAGGAGAGGCTGTGAGCACATTTTCCTGGATTTATTTTTATACCTTTTAGGCTTTTGATAACAGTCATCTAGCTTCCTGGATTCAAACTCAGATTATTTGATATTTATTTGTTACGATTTATGAATGTTGACAGTGGACGAAACTGTACGTAGAGCTGCAATAATGGATTATGTGTCTTGGACACTTTGCTATAATTGTATATTTTTGTATTGCTCAGATGTTTTATAAATGCTTCTTAATACTGTATATGACTCACTGATAATTAGATCTTTTTGCTCAGGTAGTGTGATGGATGCTGTACAGGTATTTTTGATCAGGAAAAACTTATAATAACCTTTGCCTTGTATAAAACAAATGCTGTTATGAAGACAGTGTGCCTTTTAAAGAGTTTTTTCCACCAGTTCACCAATAGGTGGCACTCTTGTGTCTTCAAATGGAAAAGACAGACATCTGAAATTCAGCTGTCTGTTTGTGCATATTATAAGCCAACATGAACTCTGCAATGTGTTTAAATGAAGGAGCCTTTTGCACATGTATGCACTGTATTGTGAATAATGCACTGGATGCATTTGTCTTCTACACTGTCTACTATGGAGATGTTTTTTTCAGTAGCATTAATATTTTGGCCAGTGCTTTGTAGACTGTTTGGATTATTTCTTTATACATACAATACTTTTATTACAATTTTATTTTTGCAATTTTACTTGCCTCAATAAAAAGCTCAGGAACTCAATTAAACTAAACATGTTCCTAGCATCTATGGTGTTTGTACTTTGACGAACTTAGTCCATTTTTTTCCTTATTTTCTACGTTGTGCATTCCTCACAGAAACTGTAATGTTATGTCACTTCCTGCTACATATCCGATCCTTGTATGGAAATACTGTGATGTTAAAATGGCCAGAGAAGTGCAGGCTTAAAGGGCAGGATTTTCCATGAGGCAGAAACTTTACTTTTTTAAAGATAATTCAATAAAAGAGTACGCCTGTAGATATTTTTTAAAACGTATTTTTATTTTATCATAGTGTATTTAAAGCTATTTTAAGCATTTGGGTTTTAAATGAAAAATATGTATAATAATTACTAAGGTTTTAGGATATTTTTTAATTATGCTTGATGGTACAATGTGAAAATATATATAGAAAAAGGCAAGGATTCAAATTTTGTATACATTTTAACCTGTCATATGAAATGGGATTATATATATTATAAATTCTGGAAAATAGGGGCGTAATACTCCTCTTATTGTTTAAATCCCTCAGCTTCAATATGATTAAAGATTCATATGCTTGCTTTAATGTTACCTCTGGACAATTGTGAGTTTGGATCTATTTACAAAGCTCATCACTCAGAAAATAAACAAACTGCACACTGTGTCACAGCTACTGCAGCATGTCTGATAAACTCATTATGTATATAGTTTCCAAATTGTTTGAGTCAAATGGAAGGATCAAAAGGACCAACACAATACATGACTGCATGCTACAGAGCAGGATTGAGGTGTTACACCTTTGAATTATTCAATTTGAGGTTGCAGGTAGATAAGTGCACCCTCACCGGATGAATAAATAATACCATGTCTGTTTCTTACTTTGTAAGGAAAAAGCTTTTCACAAGGAGACTTTGACAGTTTTACAGCTCAGCACATCAGGCCTTCTGTTGCAAGACTTTGTACAGTATTGAGGTGGTTTAAAAGACCACTTTTTGTACACAGCATTGTTTTTTTTCAAATGTAAGATTTTTTCAGCATGTCAGCTTAAATAGGCCTGCAGTTTCTCAGGCTTCTACTTTTTTCTCCCCCACTTCCCGACATAATTTCTGTCTCATGCCTCTCAGGTCCATAAGTTCGATTTTTAAAAAAGTAGATCTGGCATTTGAATGCCCCATTTTGAACATAAATCCTGACCTGCAATTGGAAAATTAAAATAGAACAAAAGATAACTGGGTGATCCAAATTTAATAATGACCTCAAATGCTTATATGCCACAAATCCACCATAATGGATTACACTAGGATGTTTTTTCTAACCTTCTCTGAAATTGAATATAAAACAACAGCAAAGAGAAAATGAAATATTTGTCATCTGATCTAGGCAAAGGTACTAGACCACTCTTTTTCACTACAGTTTAAATATGGCCATTTCTATGTAAAGACCAGGGATTAGAGTTAGGTCCATATATATATTTGGACATAAGTTCTGCTTTTTGCCTGTTTACTAAGACATTTTCCGAATATAGTTAATGGACATAATGTGCAGACTCCCAGCTTTCATTTGAGGGTATCCACATTGATATTGGATGAAGGGTTTAGGAGTTAATTTGAGGTGTGGTGCTTGCATTTTGGAAGATTTTGCTGTGAACAGACAACATGCAGTTAAAGGAGCTCTCCGTGCAGTTGAAACAAGCCATCCTTAAAATGCAAAAAAAGAAAAGAAAAACATCCAAGAAATATTATGAGTGGAAAAATGTAGAGTTTGGTACATTCTGAGAAAGAAAGGAAGCACTGGTGAACCAAGCAACACGAAAAGACCTGGATGTCTATGTCTATCATCCACCATCATCTATGGTGGATGATGGCAAAATCATTTCCTTGGTCAAGAGAAATCCCTTCACAACCAAGTGGCCAATCAATATCCAAGTCTAACATAAAGAGAAGACTGCAAGAAAGTAAATCCAGAGTTCCACTGCAATTGCAAGCCACACATAAGTCTCAAGAATAGAAAGGCTAGGTTGGACTAGGCTAGATTTGCAGAGGCAGTGCAAGGGCTTGGGTGTGCACGGCTGCCAGTGGCACTGGGACGCTAGTGTTCATTGATGATGTGACACAGGACAGAAGCAGTTGAATGAATTCTGAGGTGTTCAGAGACATGCTGTCTGTTCAAATCCAGTTAAATGCAATCAGATTGATTCGGTGATGTTTCATAATGCAGATGGACAATGACCCAAAACATACAGCAACCCAGGAGTTTGCTAAAGCAAAGAGAATCAGAATCAGAATGGGGTTTATTGCCAGATGTTGAGGTTTACAACATTAGGAAATTGCTGCGGTGCTTCAGTGCAAACAATAAGAATTAAAGTGCTATGTAGAAAGAAAGATATGTGCATGAGATATACATGAGATATATACATGAGAATAAGACTTATGAGTGCTACGTAGAAAGATATATACATGAGTGCAGGTGGTGATCGGTGCCAAACACAGTGACACAGCGTAGGGTCATGTGTTAGTGGCGGGGACAGTCATGTGATTATTGTTCATGTGTCCAACAGCAGAGGGGAAGAAACTGTTCTTATGGCGAGAGGTTCTGGTGCGAATGGACCGGAGCCTCCTGCCTGAGGGGAGCAGGTCAAACAGACTGTGTCCAGGGTGAGAAGGGTCAGCTGAGATCCGAGCTGCACGCCGCAGTGTCCTGGAGGTGTACAGGTCCTGCAGAGATGGGAGTTTGCAGCCAATCACCTTCTCAGCAGAGTGCACAACACGCTGCAGTCTCTGTTTGTCCCTGATAGTGGCTCCAGCGTACCACACGGTGATGGAGGAGGTGAGGATGGACTCGATGATTGCAGTGTAGAATTGTATCATCGTCCGTGTTGGCAGGTTGAATTTCTTCAGCTGCCTCAGGAAGTACATCCTCTGCTGGGCTTTCTTGATGACGGAGGTGATGGTGGAATATTCATGAATGGCCAAGTCAGTCATCTGATCTTAACCCAATTGAGCATGCATTTCACTTGTTGAAGACTAAACGTCAGACAGAAAGGCCCACAAACAAAAACCAGCTGAAAGCTGCAGCAGTAAAGGCCTGGCAGAGCATTAAAAAGAAGGAAACCCAGCATCTGGTGATTTCCATGAGTTCAAGACTTCAGGCTGTCAATACCAGCAAAGGGCTTTCGAGTATTAGAAATGAAATTTTTATTCTTAGTCTTTTAATTTCTCGATTTCACTTTTGAAACCCTAAAACTAAGGGATTGCGTTAAAAAAAATTCCTCACACTTTTATGCAATGTTTTTATTCAACCCAAAAAATTAAAGTTGAAAGTCTGCACTTAAGGTGCATTTGAGTTGTTTCATTTGAATTTCATTCTGGGAAATCTGTCCAAATATATATGGACCTAACTGTATGTGCAAATATGAATTATACATTTATAATAAAAAAATTGTGTGAAAATGTTTGCTCTTATAATTTTTCTGCCAAGCTATATGAACACTTCACTGAGTCTGAGAGTCTTTATCTTTACTATCTAAATTTATCTAATATGAATATTTAATGCTAAAATTCTCTCTGCAACATCTTGATGAACTGAGACTCTAGATTTGAGATCGAACCAGATTAGCATGTATAGATCTTATACTTTATTTTTTCTAATTTAGATTTTTATTTATAAAAAATATGCCCAATATGTGATCTGGATGAACTTCAAATGCCCACCTCTGGGACATGAAATTAGCTACACATCAACCCCGCAAAAGTAAAAGTCTTCATCTGTCATTTTACTACAACAAAATGACATACACTGGCAGGGAACAGTGTGCTGCCTAAAGAGTATCTGATATTGCATGTAAACTTATTTTATGATTGTACATTTTTATTTTCTACATGGAGTATGTTTACATTATGTAATACACTTCATTAAAAACATAATGTATATGTCAGTAGGAAATTCTCACTTATGAAGTTTTGTTTGTCCGTTTTGACTGGTCGCAGTTTGTGTACAAGCGTTTTCGACAATAGTAAATGTAAGCAGACGTGAAACTGAATCTGAAGCGGAAATGTGTGCCGGTGTTTATCTTATAGGTCACATGCAGCTGGTGTTGTACGCTGCTACGGCCACAGGTGGCGCCATAGCTCCCTGTGTGTGACGGGCAGCAGATGATCCAGTCCACTCCGCACTCTCCATGTTGAGAGGAACCGAGCAACTTGTTCTCCAACCGTCCGTCACAGCCCACCTACTGCCCCCCTAAACCACCCAGCTGTCTACATACAGCACCGTGCTATGACGCTGGACTGGAAAAGAAGCTTAGGAGCAAGTGCATGATCGTTTCCCTGATCGACAAAGAGTGAGTTTCTGTTACTACAGCACACCGCTAAGCGCAACTTGCTATTTTTAGTCAACGTTACTTGTATCTATACAACTAACCCATGTTTTATGAGCTAACTGCTAGTTAGCTCTGATAGCGCTGAATAACAAAATGAGGGAAAAAATTGCGCGTTTCGTGGCATCCACGCTGTAATTTTAGTCTTCTCATCGTCGCAGCATATGAAGGAATTCGTTCAGTGGTTATAGTAACGTCATTCTGAGTGTTTGGTTTGCCGTCTCGTTGGGTAGCAGCTAACCTTACTAGCTTGTTGCCTCAAGTAAACCCCTCATCGCCACGTTAGCGGAGCAGCCCGTGCCCCATGCGGCTGCAGCTTTGCTGTCACTCGTTTGCATAGCAACCACGATCCCCGCCGATGCCCAGGATGGCTGCAACAAGCGAGTGCACGTACCTGTATGTGCTGCTTTTATGTTAAATCAGTTACAGTGTTGCGTTCACTTGCTTTTGTTACAAACTGTAAATAAATGAAAAATGCATGTTATTGTGCTGTTAAGCACATGTGGCAGAGGATCATAGGAGTATTAACTGTAGTCATTAATCAAGCAGTCTGTAAAGTCTCTGTATCATCTATGTCCCACGTGGGATGCGACGTTTTGCTTTGACTTTACTGCAGAGTGCATATAATTCAAAGCAGAGCGACGAGGCTGGCAGACATTTAAATGTCAAATATGTGCAGGACAGTCCAAGACCTCGCCAGCGTTGGCCGGCTGCACTGTTGCAAGTGTGATACCAAACGTGTAACCTTTTTCATGGGTTCACCAGGAACACATTGTAAAAGCCAGGTAGGGTTTTCTGCGAAGAACGCTTTGAAACTCACCTTAAATATTTTTTTAATCTAACGACACACGCCTAATAGGACCTTATTAATTTGACAAGAAATTAAATGCTGTGATTGCCAAATTCGGGGTTGATAATAACAGATGTTTAGGTGCCCTACTTTCTGCAAGTTTAAAAAGTAATCCCAAGCAAAGCTGATAAAAAGCAACAGATAAATACTGGCCACTTACATTAGAAAATGGCATCTTGTTTTCAGAAATCTATAAACAGGTGATTATCAGTATATGCATGAGAGCTTCCTTCATTGGTGCCAGTCTACATTCATTGACAAGTCAGATGCTGCAGCGCAGAAATGCCAAAACAGAGTGTTTTTTGGGGTCACTCAGAAACACAGACTTCATTACATAGCTTGTTTGTTTACAAGACCACGCTGAGAACGTTGCCAGCGCCGTCATGTAGTTCTCATTAAATTGTCTGAAGTGTCTGAAAGGAGTTCCTCCCACAGCAATATCAATAAAAAGTAATTAAAAAGATCCACATTGGCATTTGTGCACATGTTAGGGGTTTGTGAAAAAAGTGCAGCTTAAGAAACATCATGAGTTTCTTCAAGCTTTTTAAAAAAATAAGTGCGGGTCAAACGATACTCGTGGCATTTGATCTGGATGAGATGATGACTAACTGTGGAGGCTTTTCACTGCCACTTTGTCTCATCCATCTTTAATTGTGTGGTATTATGTCGAGTCTGGCTTTGCTTGTGATGAGAATAACACTGGAGTGCTGGAGTGCACTTTAGTTAATAGTTAAAGGGTTTAGTGGAATGTTTCACCCTTGGTTGAAGTGAAAATAGATAATATGTGGGAAACTGCTGCAGAGCTTGACGAAGAGGCAGTTTTAAAGTGTGTCACTTGTTCACACTCTCTACTTCTTTATTTGCTTTGTTGCTTCAGCCTTTCTGGGTCTGCACATTCACTGGACTCAGTCTTTTAAAGAGGGTTATATATAATGATAAACGTCTTACGTGCACTGTCGTCATTCACCATCAGATAAAAAATTGATCTGATATTGAATTACTGCAGAATGTCCTACTATGAGTGGTGGAAATAGCTGAGATAGGACCATGGCAAGCATGAGAAGGTCATTAGTATTACGTGGGCAGTGGAATTAGGTCATGAAATCATTACTAACAGAGACCACGTCTTGTTGCATATCTGATTTAAATAGAGTCTAACACCGCTCATCAGATTGACGCTTAATACAATTTTTTCCACTTTAGAAAAACAAAAATCACATTTGCTTTTCTGCGCTGATCTGTTGACACCCAAAGCCTTGACACGTCATGTGACAGTCTACCTTCCTCTAATCAGGTGGTGATATTTAATGGTGTTGGGCCCTAAGCCTATCAACTAGAACTGTGGCTTTGCTCTGTTGTGAAACACAAATGGGGGAGAGAGTGGCAGTGAAAGAAGGAAAGAGTAAAGAGCCGTTTGAGTCATTTTCTGTGGGTGGATAGTCCTGCTTTTTATCAGTGCTTTTTCTAGCAGGAAGACACAGCAACAGATGTCCCAACTTCCATGCTGTACTGTGAAGGATATGCAGAAAATACCACATCTCACTGCATCCTGTAGATCAGTCTCCACAGGAGAAGCCAGCTAGGCATTGATGACGGGTGCTAGGTCCTCTCCGTCTTCCAGTCTAAATGCTAATCGCTGCTTTATTTGTTTTTATTTGGAAATGAGATATTTTCTCTGATCCTGATTGTCTCTGTGTATCTGAATGGCAATTTTCCAAAACACACTCTTCCCTTTAAAATGCTACTTTGAATCTGGCTGGTCTTCAAAGTGGAATTGTCCTATTCCAGGGCTGATAAGTGGCTCAGTGCTGTTTCCAGTTCGTCTGAGATTTAAATGCTTTCCCCGACATCTACTGGGGGAATCTAGGCTAATACTGCTCCATACTGAATTTTCCTCTCTGCCCCTAGAGAGCGAATGCACTTTTAGTAGCCCATATTGTTCCAAGATTCTCTTCCCCGGCAGAATTTTTCATCACAAGTTCCTTTACAGATGCTAGCTGACATTTATGTTTTAAAACAGGCCATTTTTGTCACAGAATGTCACTTTTTCCAAGAAGAAAAAGTATTTATGTGAGCACAGAAAAACACAAAAATGTTTAATGTCTTCTTATTCCCTCATGGGTAACGCTTTTATCCAGATGCACACATTGTTTGCTCAGATATTATTATGTAAAAGTCAGTGGGACTTCTGTTATAAATTTGTAATTTGTAAATGTCTGCAGTTATGGTTTTATTTCCTCTAATATTAACACTGAGTAAAACACCCTACAGGTCTGGAAACAATGGCATTTTGCGTTGATCTGAAATCAACCCTGCAGAGTGAGGCAAAGGCTTGTGAAACCACGATCATGACGTTTAAATGTGGAACCGAAAACTAGATTCTTCTGTTTTTTGATGAATTGTGTATCAAACAGTGCATTCCAATTATTTTGCTATATGATTTAACAACCGACAGCCAGGATTTTAAAACTCTGGGCTCTCTCCGTGTCTCCTGCTTGATTTATCCAACACACACACACACACACACACACACACACACACACACACACACACACACACACACACACACACACACAGAGAAATAAAGCATTTGAGACTGACCTCCTGACCCTTAGAAAGTGACTTCTTACTTTGTTCCAAGGAAACTGACCAGCAGGTGTCTGTATTTAGAGCAGGTTTGACACCATACATCCACCACTCAGCTTTCTACAGACTGCCAACGAGTATTCTCGCAGTAGCTAGTGCCTCTGCAATCAATATCCACCTCTCTATAGGTTACTACATGGAGTTGGTGGTTGTGTAAATGCTGACAGCTTTGGTTAGGGCCCAGTGTGCTGTGTGGATATTGTGGGTGTAAAACTTGATTTATTTAAAACAAGTGTCCATTATAGATGCTGTTGTGTTTTGTTGACATGGAATACATTCACTGTTTTGTTATTAAATAATAAGCAGCCATATGGATTAAGCTACTGCTATTCAGACTTTCCGCTCATAATGTTTTTGTTTGATTTTGTGAATGAGCTACATTAACTATGATGCAATATCCTTTTAAAAGTCTCCATTTGTTTTACGGCTGTTTCTGAGTGGCAGGACTTGGAAGGAGATTTTGTTCCGTCATTGAAAATGATTGGCACTGTGCGCTGCCCATGTCAGACGCTGATAATCTGTAGTTTTCTGGGATAAGCTGAAGCATCTGTGTTGAGTTTACTGCAGGGCCGTTGTAGATTTCGGACATACTTTTAACACAGCATTTTTTTTTCTGTTTACAAATGAGGTGTTGCTGAGAGGCTTGGTTACGTCATCAGTTTGCCAAATTCCACTTTATAGGGTTATCACAATCCTCTGTGCTGGCAGGATGATATTGGTGTTGAATTTTTGCCTGATGTTTTCATGACATGCGTTTTATTGGTGCCAGACAAATCCATTAATAGCTGTTAATGTAATTCTACAGCTTTGCCTTAGGGATCAGTAGTGTTAGCGTTACTATGTCGTCTGTTTCCTAATGAAGTAGTTAACAGGGGGAAAGTGGCTCTGTTACACTAAATGGAAACTTGTGACATCCATCTGTAGATAAACATGCCAAGTCACTCCAACAAAACAAGCATTGCCTTCACCTTTCAAAGTAACATTGGGTCCGAGACGATGGGTGATTTCCATGACACGGGACCATCATCTGACTTCAGTCTTAAAGTGACACTACACTACACTGGGGTGAATGTCTTAACATTCACCCCACTTTTAGGAGAGATTGCTTTAAAAGCTATTGATCATGAATAGTATGATTTATGCCATTACAGTGGTTTCCAACAGTGATTGAGGTTGTTGAATCACTGCTGCAGCTTTTATCTGTGCTGCCTTACGCCCTGCAGTGTTTATGTGAGTCTGCTTCTAGCATTCCTCTCTGCTTCCGCTTTTCTGTCCTTATGTAAACAAATCTTGCTCTCATCTTTTTGTTGAAGGCACAGAGATTAAATTGATAAATGCTCCCATCTAACTCAAAAAAAAAAAAAAAAGAAGCTAAAAAACCTAAACCTTAAAACAGGCTTTTCCCTGCAGCATGCTGTGTAATAAATACTCTCAAAGAAAATTACGGCAGTTTTCAACTTATGTCTAAACATGTATAGTTTCATGCATCTGTCAAAACACTCGACTTCAGGTGCACGACGCTGAGCTGAAAACACTTCACGCAAGTTGAGCTGCCCGAGATTCACAGAATTTCTTGAAAATGTAAAATTTTTGTGATATATATCGCTGCCGGGGCGATAAATGTCTTATATCGGGCTATGAGATTTTGGTCATATCGCACAGCCCTATATCCCATGACTAGTTGACAGAGGTCCCTGTTAGTAGGGGTGCATGTAAACTTTTAACCCTTTGTGGATTAGATAAAATCTAAAATATGGTTATGCGTGTGCCCCTAGTGTATAATCATTCCACCCTGGAAAAGAACAGTTCACAGAAGTCATTAAAAGTAAAAAATTGCCACGACATTCATGCCCCTGATGAGTCTATGTAAACTTTTGACCATAACTGTTGATCTGCTGTATAAAAGGTGTTGGAATCATTTGGCGCCCTCAAAGTACAACAGGCTGCTTTGCTATTGTTTTTAAAGCCTTTTCCTCAAAGTGGTAAATACAGCCTCTCATTTAAAAACCAGGCCTCCCACAGCTGCAATTCACTTGTGAGGATGAATTGCGATTCACAGCACAATTTAAGATTTAATAATTGGGCTTTGTCAGAGCAGTACTTGCTGGTGGGACAAATTTTGCATTATTAACAGTGTGAATTTCACTGTTGGAACGAGAGTTTAAAACTAGACCATCTACTATAGTAGTAAAAAGAAACAATTATTTGTGAAATTAGCGGTTAGTGAGCAGAGAAAATAAGATGGACTGATTAGTCACTCAAAAGCGGAGTATCCCACAGACTGCATAGTTTTTAACTAAACATTATTCTTATAGATATACTAACATATCTCCTCAACATCACCGTCAACTAATATTCGTAGTTGGCTCAATATTCAACGACAGTTTGATCTTCATTGTTGGTCCCATTTTGCTGGATTGAACTGTGATTTTTCCAGTTTGTGATGCCCCTGATTTATACCAGACTGCTCAAACAATAGACCCCAAAGTAGGATGGCATGCGATTAGTACATTGGTCTTTAAGGGACATGAATACACTTAATGTTAAGTGGCCTTAGACCCAGAGCCAAATTTTGCATTGAGTTTAAATTGTGACCATAACAGACAGTGAGTCCTCACTTTGTGTCTCTGTGTCTCAGCAGACTGATTTTTATGTGTTGATAGAAGGTTATGTTCTGTTTATCTGTGCTATCTGTCTTCACTGGACAGACACTTCCTGTATACCAAAGAACATTTTTAAATACCTGCCTCTATTACCCAATGCTCATATGGATCATAGTCTCAAATTCAACGTTAAGTGAAAGTCTTTGTCAAATTGACATTTCACTTAAAAGACAGAAGCTAACTTTATATCTGACTGTTGATGTCTAGCTATGGTCACAGCAAAATCCTTTGTGGCCTTATGTTTACCTAAGTGGGTTTGCGTGGTCAGAGATGAGGGTTGTTGAAGGAGGCTGCTGATAAGAGGCTTTCCTTACGAAGGCTGTCTGACGTGATAAAAGTACCAACACAAGTACAAGTGAGGACAATTTGTATCCATTTAATCTTTAGGAAAATGATGACCTCAAGTCAGCAGAACTGTTCAAGATTGTTACAGGATAGACAGTTCAATTTGACAGGATAAAAAGGTTTTTAGACTCCTAGAGGAAGTGAAGGGTTTTAAAGCACAGCTGTTACAGTAAGTCCAGAACTTTGGTTTATTGGGCAAAGATGAATAAAATATTTTCAGTTGGAATGGCAGACATTGTTAATGTTTCATGGGTTGGCTATAATGTTACAGCCAGTACTATATCAAGTTGGAAAAGCTATTTCTAGTCTAGTTACTTTTCACACTGTTCCTATTTTTATATTGATTTGAAGCAAGTCTGGCTGATCTGGAGAACTGGTTACATGCAACAGAATTATGCTATGAAATTACAAGATGCAATGAATCAAACATTTTTAATGTGCAATGTAAAGGATCTAGAATCAGAATAATTTTGGTGCTTTGCATCTTTTTGCACTGCAGTGATCTTTGCCCCTCATCAACCAATCAACTCAATTCAAGTTGCTAAGCAACTTGAGTTTGGCAGTTTGACATAGCTGCCAAAGCAGAGAGCTATGTCATTGGAAATCTTTTCAGTTTTCAGTAGGGAAATTTAAAATATTTCCTTCTAAAATCACAACAGAGGCTTAATATCACTGTACTGTGTAAAAGTTGTTTCCTGAAGGAAGTGCTGTAAAAACCAAATGCATGAATCTAAGGAGCTTGGAAAGAAAAGCGTCTGGACTTCTTTAAGTTGCTTGAAGACGTTTCACCTCTTATCTGAGCAGCTTTTTCAGTTCTAATGTCAAGTCAAGGTCTTTTCCAAGCTCCTTCGATTACAATGACCTGGATGACTGAGGACCATCATAGACAAATGCATGAATGTTGCTGTGGTGTTTTAATGTAGTTTCAAATATTTAGTTTCAAATGTTTAAAGCAAGACAGCAATCATTTGATTTAGTTCAAATCCATCACTAATTGCATTTTTTCATCTGTAATCTCTTTCTTACACATGTTACCTTCCTATCATTGCTTACAAGCCCAGCCTGACTTTCTGCTATGAATGCTGGCATACCCACAATGCCTTAAAATAAATGTTAATTAGCTGCTTCTGTGAAGACTAGCATACAATTTGCTGGTTAGATTCTATTCAGCACTGTTTGTTTGTAATTGTAGGGATAGTGATTGCTCTCTTTCTGACTTATATTTGGCCCACTATGTATGAATGTGATATGCGCCAAACAAAGAAGTACATTGTACACTGTGAGTCTCTTTAGTAAGAGTGTTGCATATAAACTGTCCGTTCTTTACACTTTTCTCTTGGCCTTTGGTCATGAGAGTTAAGTGCAATCCCAAGTTGTAATAGTGTAGTTTTTATGTGTTATGCAGTTAACTTTATTGCACTGTGAATTGGTCCCGAGAACAAATACTCTTCCATTGAAACCATGACACATTCTGGGCCACGGTGTCTTACTTCACTTGTGGTTTGCATTGTTTGTACATGTTGTGCATTTCATGATTCTTGTCTTTTAAGCAAAAAAAAAAAAGGGGGGCAAGCTAAATTACTCATTCCTTGTGTATTTTTCATTCAGCTTTTTTTGTATTGGCTGTGCGTGTTTGACCTGATCTCTCCTGCACTGCCCCCCTCTTTGTCTTTGTCCCTCAAGTGCTGTTAGCTCAGCGATTCTCTTTCAGTTCACTTCTTATTTAGGTTAGATGTACTCAAGTGTTATGGCTTCCTCGTTTGCTAAGCAGCAGGATTTTAAAGGCGCAGATTCCACCACTCCTGACCACCCTGTTTTTTCACTTGTTGCACTACCATTACGTCTATTAACATTGGTGTAATCTGCACAGATACATGCATTTTCTCAGTTTTTTATTGCATGTATTAGGGGTATATGTAGTTCAGTGCTGCTTTGCAAACTGATGCTTGTGTGTGTTTTCGTTTGTAGATTTGTGACTTATCACATGTCCCAGTTGTGTGTGAATAGACAGGTTTTTCAAGAAAAGTGATTCAAAGGGATTTCAAGGGAAAACAAATGTAAGAATGGGAGGTGAAAACACAATTTTTAGCTGTAAATAATGAGAGTGAATGTAAATGTGTAACATCAAATTAAGTTCACTTATGTGGACATTGAACTGTCTGCAGCCATATTCCTGCTATCTTGCCTCACGTCTTCCTGGATTCACATCGTACTGGGGTGTGTGTTTATCTAGTGTAACAGAAGTAGTTCTCCATAAATATGATAGTGTGACTGTGTTCCTTATGTTTTGGTAAACACAATCTCCTTTCCAACAAAATGGGATTGACAGTATCAGCATTGAATCTTTTCTTTTCATTGATCTTTTTTGAGGGGGAAATTTGATCCATAATTGTGTTACAAGTCAACTTTAGCTAAAGGTGCAGGCTTGTTCTGACTTATTGAAATAAGGACTGGGAAAGAGTGGGGTGGGGCTCTAACACAGTGGTGTGACCAGGAGGAGCATTAGCGGGAGAGACGTTGGGGGTGAGGCAGGTTTGAGCGTTTGTACTGTGTGAGTTAAAGTGAAACCTTATTCTAACTTTTGCATCTCTGCAGGTGAGACAGGCTGATTCAACAAAAGCTTCTGGATGCAGTGTCTCCTGGGGCTCAGGTGAAAGGTAAGTTGAGCTTTCAGCTGCTGGCCCACTCTTTAATTTCTTAGTAATGAATACACTTAGCTAAATTGGATAGCCATCTGTTTTAGCTTCAGTTAGTCAAATGGTTTGTGTGTGCTGTTAGCATGTTACCGTCCAAGCTTGCATGTGCTTGAGTACTTTAATTGTACTTAAATGTACTTAAATTTGTGAACTGATTTTCTCAGTCCATCACCCTGCTTTCAATATCTGACACCAATGCGAGCACATTTTTACCCAGCGTTGCCAGGAGGGATAACTCACTTTCTGAGCAGAAGTAGGGCACATCTCTTAAGGTGTGAAGCAGACTCTCTGTTTCAGCCAGTTTTTATTACATTTAAGTAGAATATTCCCTGTCTACAGCTATTTGATCAAAGTGTTGGCTAGAGCAGTAAAGTCTGTGTTTGTTCTGTGTCTGTGTGCGCTAGAGTTTGTACACCATGTGACTTTAGAAGAAGAGAAACCGTTAGAAGTGAGATCAGCAGGTTACAGGGTGTGTCTGATTCGCTTGGTTCAGAGGGGAATAAGTGAGGTTTCACAAGGACAGCTGGCCTCAGATGGATACTTCTGAGAGATGGGCAAAGCCCTAAAACAGGCAGTTTGCCTGGGGAACATGGTGGTCTCTTATACAGAGGCAGGATGTAATTACTAGTTACTGGCTTTTTTCAGTCTTCTGTATTACACTGTGTATTTTTGTCTCTCCTGGAAGGATAAAAATATCTTTGTACACGTTTGCTGTACAAATTACAGATTTCACTTAGCTCTTTTGCACATCTGTCTAGAAAGGGTGACCGTGGATTTTTATTTACTTAACAAATGTAGCCTTGTTACTGTGAAAAATGTCACTTTGATGTTGTGGGAATAATAATAATAATAACACAGTAATCTTACTTTACTTTTAGTGTGCTGAAATTGTGTTGTCATTATGTAGGTTAGAGGTACTGCTTTGTGTGTCTGTGTAGCCCTAGGGTGGTAGTTATAAAAAGAGGCCAACTCGGTTCAGTACGGAAAAGCTCAGAGATTCAGCCATGCTAAAGTTGTTTACGTTGGCATGTGCTTGGAGCATGTGCTTTAACAGCAAATTACACATTAACCAGACAAATCCGGTACCTAGCAGCTTACTCCATGGCTGAACAGTCAGCGGGAAAATATTTAACTATTTCTCTCACAGATAACACAATTATGATTTGACTTGTGAAATATATGCATTTTTCAAGTCACGCTTTAGTTCAGTATTCATTGTAATACAATAATATGTGAGCCAATCTTTATATTTTGCTTTCAAGGAGCCAGACTTTCTTCTAATTTTTAAAGTGGTCCCATTTGTTCCCATTTCTTTAGCTGATTCAGTGAAAAAATGCCAAAGATGGCACAATTTGACAAGCACAAAAGAGTGTTTTGCAACAGTGAGGTGATTGCCAAAGAGCTATTAGCCAAAAACTTGGCAACACCTGGATTTACGTGTTGTTTGTGTTGTGTTGTTGGGCATGCTATAATAAATCAAATTGTGTTGCTATATCATGGATATTGTGAAATGGGGCTATCATGTAAAAATGTATCCATGTTATCACAGACATTATGATATACCACAGCCCTACAGTGTGGTGTTGACTTCTTAAGAGAATGGAACAAAAAGCAGCGATTCTTCTTCTTATCCTTCATGAAACTGCAAGGAAGTTTGCCTAAAAGAGTTCAGACTGTGTTGACGAATAAAGATAATCATACCAAATACTGACTGGTTAGAATTGTACCAACTATTTTTGTCTTTGTGACTTGCATAGAATACAGAGTAATCAAACATGAAATTATTAGATGTGATTGGGCCAAGTTACTTAATTAAACTAAAAAAAATAAATACTTACTTGGCTCTTTTGCAGTTTAATTGCATGTATTGAGTCCAGTTGCAATTTGGATTTGAAATCTATTAACTGTTCCTGATTAACTCACATGCAGCCACTTTTACACCATAATTTAGTAGAATTAAGATTTCCTACTTCTGACAACTATTTTTGTGGATAGTAAATTATCCAAAAACTATATGATTATCATTTTAACACCAGATTGCATCACAATACACACTGGGTAAAGATGTAAAGTGTACAAGGAGAGAAACACAAGAGCTCTTTATGGCATAGAAGTGGAACATGAATGCAATTTTCTCAACATTTCCACTCTGCCACCTCAGCTTTGTTTGTCTCAGTCATTCCACACACGCAGGGCGGTGATCACATTTTTGTTTACTCAAGTGGGGAGAAGGCAGACTGTTGTAATATTCTGTATCCAATATCTCTGTCAGTTCAAATCTAAAGTTAATTATGCTTGAATGATGAAGATGTGTTGTAGGAAAGTCCTGAAATGCCAAATGCTGCACATTTAACCTGTTAGATTTTTCACACAAAAATCTAATCGTCTAAATTTCCAGCCAAATAACAAAAGACCATAACAATTAATGTTTTTCTTTTTTTAAAAATATGGAAATTGTTAACAGTGGGATGAAATCAATATTTAGGCTTTCTTAATGCTTAAAAACAAGCTGCTTTGAGCGACAAATTACTGGATGTAGCATAACATGGTTGATTTAATGTTCTACATTAGTGTTCACAGGCTTAGTGGTTAGAACTGACCTTTCAAAACATGAAGGTCCTGAGATTGATCACCATCCATTGCCGATCCTTTCTATATATAGTTTGCATGTGGGGTTTTTTTCTTGTTTGTTTTGTTTTTTCTGTCTCCTGCGTGACTTTCCTTTTATCAGCGAAATTACGTTTTTCAAAGTGCTCTTCAACAAAACCTTGCTAGAGAAGTAGAGTTGGTCCCCTGGCGCCAAACTCATCCTAGTTCTTAGGATGGGTTAAATGCATCAAATGAATTTCTCTGCAGGGATCAATAAAACTTAATTTAACTTAGAGTAGGCTTCAGTGTTACACAATGTTTGCCTGGAGTCATTTCATCAAAGAATAGTTATACAATCAGGAGCTGACCTTGCAGTAATTAAAGAACAAATAAAATCCAAATTGGTTGTCAGATAGAATAAATTTAAGGAGAGCTGATAATGGCATCTGCATTGACTACTGTAGAACACCATTCAGAGAAAATAGCACCCGACAGTCTTGTTTAATAAACAAAATAAGACCTAAGTTAATGAGAACAATACTCAGTAAATGTGATGTATATTTATTGTGCTTCTCGTGATTTGAAGAGAGGCCAGAGTATTGGTGACGCGTGGAGCCCTATAAGAACTGCCTACTCGGTATGAAACAGCATAATATGAGCAGAAATGATGCACCACTATGTGCACGCAGTTCAGTTACAGTGCCATTATAAATCTAAGTGGCTGAGGTTCTTGCACATTGGCAAATAAAACAGAAACTGTTTACAAGGCTAAACATAATTAAGGCATGTGTAAAACTATCGAAGTAAAGAGTTTGAAGTATTACTATAAAACATTAGCAAAGACTTGAGGATATGATTAGTACTCCGGCTGTTTGTGTCAGTGAATAGCTGAGAGCTCCTGCCAGCATCATAAGTGTTCGTTATTGTGGGATTGATGGGGAGACAGAAAGAGGGCAGGTGAGAGACGAGAAAACAAAGTGGATGGACGATCTGTGAGAAGTGTTCATCTGTTGATTTCCCCTGAAGTTTTTCAAAGGACAAACCTGACTATAACATGATGCAGTTCTTCTCCAGTTATGTGCATAGTCTTGCTTTTTACTGTCCTTTGTGTCATATGTGGGATTTATATCCGTGACAAACTGGTTAAATGAGGTCTCGTACAGTAAATTGCATTTTTATTTATGGCTGTACAACACTATTTTTCTTCTTCTTCTTCTTCCTTTTTTTTGGTCTCTCAGTATAATTCAATTAAATACTGGGCAGGATGAACAGAAGTGTAGTCTGCCCTCATTACACTATGTTAATTTAATTCCTCATGTGACGGGACTATCAAGTGACTGTTTGGACAAAGGGAGGAACTTGTAGCAGGTTGACCCAATTACTTCTCATTAAATGCTTTACAAACCACAAGCTGTGGCACTGTCCATTCAGTATGCATATGAGATCACCCAGGGGTCCAGTACAGAGTGAACTGCAAGCAGCATTTTTTTTTTTGTCCCAGAAAACGAGTTTTGCAGCTTGTAAAAGTTGTTTTGAACTCTGCTTGCTGTTCTCTTTTACTGTTCCTCACTGCTGGAACGAAGAATTAAAGGAGCTCCATGCTGATATGAGGAGGGTAGCAGGTCAGGGACTTTGTAACTCAGTTTTGTGAAGATGATTCCAACAAATTCAGTGTTGATTAATTTAAACAGTGCTCTCATTCAGCATTTGTACTGTTGGAGGTTTAAGAAAAATTGTTTGTTTTTTTTGGTTGCAAGTTTGCTTCTTAGTTTTATCGTAGAGGACAGGGAAGTACATAAAAACTGCTTTGCCTGAAGCAAAAGGAATTATGCAATACCTGAAAGTTGGCTCATAGATGTAAACAAAATCTCTTATTTCATGTGTCCACTACTGTGCAAAAGTCTGAAGCCACCCTTCATTTCTTTATATTTACCTTTTGAAGGAGCCATGGAAACATGCTGCCAATGCACTAAAAGCATACTTGGAAAGTGTTCCATTGTGTCTTTTTCTATTAGTAATAAATCAGCCATCTAAGAGCCTGAACTTAACATTAATGAACCAGCACGGGATCATTTTGACAGAAAATGGAGCAAAAGGAAGCCGCTATCCAAAGAAAAGCTTTGGAATATCCTTCAAGAAGTCTGGAGAACCTTTCCTGAAGACAACTTAAAAGAAATGACAGTAAAGCTTGAAGAATAAAGGTGTCAAATATTGACTTTCAAGTCTGTTAGAGTTGCACAAACTCTGTTTTTACCTTATGCACACTATTTCCATTTATGTTTGCACATTTCAATAAATTGCTACATCTTTTTCCCTTTGGCTTGAGACTTTTGCACAGCAGTACATATAGCTTTGCAGTAGCTGTGCTTTAATTTGCTTGTGTTTTTTGCTGTCTAGATTTCCTGTAAACCAGAATGCACTGACCATGTAGATATCTAGCCAGCAACATTGATCAGGCATAAGTGTTTTTAAAGTGAACAGTGTGTAACAGCGCAGGCTCAAAACTTGCATGGAACTCTAACCTTACTGCTTATTTTCCCTGGAGCATTTGCATTTTCTCCTGTTTGTTCATTGATGAAGTCACGTAGCTCTAACACTTCTTTCAGTTATTGTACTGACTATCAGTCGGTTCGTCTTTTGGCCATGACATACCAAGCTGGTAAGAAATCAGCAGAAGTAGGAGAGTTTTATCAGGTTGAAAACAGACATTCCAGTGAAAATGGATTATTTATTGCAGAAAGTATGAGACATAATTTGGTGTTTGGAATATTATAATACAGGGAATCTGCAATCAGCTTCTGCCCTCATCTGCTCTCTGGGTTGTTTTTTGCATTACCGTTATCTATCTGACACCTTGTCATCCGTTATCTCTTGACATCTTAAGCCACGCAGCCTCCCTCTCTCTGCTGGCAGGCATCTTTGTTCCAGTCCCTCACACCTCCTGTCTCTCTAGCAGAGAGAGACAGTGTCCCCTGAGGTCCACACTTAGCCAAGCTCATAACCTGTGCTGATTTATCACACAGGTTCATTTAGGCTCAAAAACAAACTCTGCCGTTGTTATAAATAACATATAAAGAAATTAATTAAAGGAAACAAAAATCCGATGCTACTAAAATTAACCACTTTCTCTATGTTACAGCTTGAGCTAAATATATTCCTATATATAAATATGTGTTGGCATGATTCTGATTGATTACATGCAGTGATAAGAGCAAATTTAGCCAATGCACACATTAAATGAATCCAAAAAAAAGTTAGTGTGCACATTTTTTGGGTGCAAGATAAGAACACTGTTTTGCACAAATTAGCGACTGAGGCTGGCTTATCTTTTTCTTCATTTAATTTTTGAGGTTTCTTACAGCTTATCGTTACCTTTTCGTACAGAAAAGGGTTTGGTGCTATAAAAATGCTGTTCTAAAGCTGCAGGGCATTTAATTCACCACAGCAAGTTGAAGTAGAGCAAAAGACTGTATCTAATTTGTGGTGCAGTAATATTTAATTCAAGATGCAAAGGGATAAGAAAATTGGCTCACACTGACTGCTTTTTCATGGCTTTAGTTCTTTTTTTGGAATAGAAATGCAGAGACTTGGAACTGAACAGAAGGCAAGGACAGATATGATTAGAATGCCACTGACAATAAATTCATTCTCATTTGAACTGCATATTTTGACTTTGTTTTTTTTTTGTTTTTTTTTATTTTAGTTTTCATTTAACAATGTGAAGAAGGACCTAGGTTATAAGATTGCAGTGGTGGAGGCTTGGCTTCCCATAGCCAGAGTTTAGATTAAATATAGAATACATATGTGTTAATATGTGGGGTCATTTTTTTTTTGTCTGTACTTCTTATCCCGTTTATTATCAATAATTATGCACCCATTGCTTTTTTTACTTGTTTTATCATACTTACTACTACCACACAGCACACTAAACTTAACTACACTCAAGTGTTTTTGTAGCTTTTAGACTATGGGTGTCAAACATAAGGTCCAGGGGGTGAAATTTTCCTTGCTCAGTCTCTACAATTAAATTCTCTCCCCATGATTGTTCAAACTACATAAAAGGAATTTAGTAATAGATTAAATGACAGGAAAAATAATCAATTATAAAAATGTATCTTTATTACAATGGGTCAAAACTTTTTAAAAAACCTATTTTCTGCGAATTAACAAAACCTTCATGCTTTATAATTATATTACAGTCAACATTTAAGCCCAAAGAGTTGTGCTGACATATTTCTTTTTTCTTTTTCTTTTTTTAAATACAACAGTTTCTATATTAGGTTGAAAACTGAGATATAAGGTTAAAATTGCACATATTTTTCTTATACAAAACATATCTCAGGGATTAAGCTTACTTACTGATATTGACAGAAAGGAGAATTTCACTGATCTGGACCACTTAAGATCAAAGATGTAAAATGAGTTTGACATCCCTCCTTTAGCAACAAGGTAAAGAACATTCAGCATTGTTTCACTTCACTCATTTCACCCTGTTTTATTAGGAAGGGAGAAAAAACAAAGCATTTGGCCTTTGCATTCCATCTTAAGACATTAGGACAGTTAAAACTGGGGTTGGTCCTGTAGTTTCAAAGTAAAATGCTGTTGACCCATCTTCTTCCCAGACATAGTCTCGCATTGTATCAACCTGAAATGGCTCTTGCTAGCAAAGGCTGGTACAGTACAGTACAGTATCTCCCCCAAGCAAATCTTTCCAGTGACTGAAAACATCACCCACCAGGTTTTATGTTAGCAGCCCAACTATGCTAGATATGTAGGATTCATTGTTGAACTTTGATGGCTATTCTGAGAGGGGTTTTGGGAAGTTGAGTGTTAACTCGATGAAAGATTCTTTGTCTATTATGACTTAAAAAGATGTTCTCTGTAGCACGGGCCAAGCTAACCAACACCAGCACAGACAGCAAAAGTAGCACATATTACCAGCTCCATATGCACACTGCCATATGGTGACAACACACACAGCTATAACACGTAGGCACAGGTAATACACATAGCATCTGTGGATTACCAATGCAATCTCATGTTGGCAGTGTTGGGGAGTAACGGAATACATGTACCGTCGTTATGCATTTAAAATACAAAATATGAGTAACTGTATTCCGTTACAGTTACCATTTAAAAAGGTGGTATTCAGAATACAGTTACTTTGTTGATATAAAGAGCTTACACGGCCGTATTTTCCTGTTTCATATGTTCGGCTGTGCCCTCTCTATTTTTGGTTTCCACGCCCCAAACAAAACACGCATTAAGACGCTCTAATGCCTGTGTCTCAATCTCGTGGCCCATGTCACCACTACTTGCGGCTCGCATAATGACGTGAAGAAATATTTTTAAAAGTTATGCACTGCCATACCTGTTATGTGTTTGTGAGCACGAGGGAGGGCGAAAAAGGAGAGTGGAAAAGTACAAGTTGTCACCGACCAGAAGCGGGAGATGGAAGCATGTAAATATAATAATAACCACTGCAGCCAAAAAGAGTGCCTGATGAGGCAAGTTGTAAGTAAGCTTAAGACTCGATTGTACACTTTTTTCGTGTTTTTCTCCGAAACAATAAGTTCCTTTGGAGCAGCCTTTCAACACAAGTTGACCCAGACAACAAAGTAAAGCTAGTTTTCAGCTACTAGCCCGACATGAACCCGACGTATTAGCCAGAGGTTCCTTTACTACGGTTTGGAGCCGCGGACCTGTTTTATATACGGATAGTTTTCTATACGAGATCGCTGCAAAAACTGCAGCCTTACTTAATGTCCACCTACTGTCACTCATTTTATATTAAGATTTAAAAATCTAGTTGCTATTGGTATGGCGAGTAACCTTCAGTAAAAGTAATAATTCACACAGCAATAGGACATTCATGTAGTTGTAAAAAGCATGATAATATATTAAGTAATCCAAAGTATTCAGAATACATTACTCTCATTGAGTAACGTAATGGATTACGTTACAAAATACATTTTGGGGCATGTATTTAAATGTATTTAAAAGTAACCTTCCCAACACAGCTTGTTGGGCGTAGTTCTCACTTAAGTTATTTGTATTTTATTTTTTTTAATAGGTCACACACAGATATCTTAAAATACATGTGCTAGTTATGATGAGTGAAAGTTCGGTGTTTACAAACAGCAGAAACTAAATGGCACAAGATTGAACAGAAGGATTTGTACATAAGGCGGTAAAACTTGAACGCTACTTAAAGAGGGCTTGAAGTGAACCTTTTTAGCGGCTCTAAAATGCTATGATTGTTTTCATTCTTTAAAATGAATCTTCATTATCTTTGCACGTGGCTTCTCTCCTAGTCGGCCTTAATCATGTTTGAGTTATTTTGTTAGTGTGTTTGTGTTGTATGTGCTGGGGCACGTACCTTATTGAGGTGTCAATCTGCAGATGTTAATTTTCACATACTTTTTTAGATCCATTAATATGTCAGGTTAGTCTCACTGTCACCAACAACATCCTTAATCATGCTAAAGCAGCATTGTACATGAGCTTCAAGAGGAGGAACATCAGAAAAAAGAAAGCAAGGGAGAGCGTGTCAGAACAAGTCAAAGTCAAGACTGCAGCATGTCACATTCAATTATTGAGGTCGTCTGACAGTTGAAATAGTAAGCTAGGCCCTCTGTTTACATGCACATGTCCATATACGTTTGCATGCTTGTTGATGTCCACATTTTTTTTTCTCTCCATCAAGGCTGGCCTAAGGCTACTTCTCACACACTGCATCCCCTGGCCTGGATCCAGCATATATGGAGCCAGCTGGCTTGATCTGTCTGCCAGGTCAAATATGGCTCCAGTGTGTGTCTTAGGGCCTGCTTTCTTAGTCAGACTTATTCTGTGAAAGCAAAAACAAAAACTGCAATTGTTTTTGTATAATGTCAGTCTGGAGTTTCTGAAAAGAAATAACTGCTAGTTAGTGTTCTCTAGACACCTCGTTTCTTTGAATTATTGTGATGATTATTTTTTAAATGTATTTATTTTTTTAATCAGTCATGTTAAAAACACGTGCATGCACACACATCCACACTAAGCAACAAGAAGACAGGGTTAATTTACTTGTTGTTTTGAAAGGTAGAGGTCGGTAGAGGTTACGTTTTTCTATAGAATAATACGTCTGTGAAAAGAGTGGAAATGTGGAAAGCGATTGTTGGCCTGAGTCTGACTTTTCACACTGAATATGTTTTGGATCTGTAGTTGTTTTGATAAAACCAAAAAAGTGGTTCAATTTCAATTTACAGATAAATCTATTGGGTTAATCTTTCTTAAGTCTCTAAAGTTTGCAGCCATCCCCTTTGTAGGGACTCCTGGTCTTCTTTACTCCTTCATGACAGAAGCCTCTGTTCTAGATTGTGTTTATCATGGTTTGATGTTCTGCTAGTCTAACCTGAAGCACTGGGAACATTTGAAACTCTTTGACTAACTGGCAAATCCTAAGCCCTTCTTAGCAGGCCAGGGAAATAACTTATAATGTTTGATAGCTTTCCCGACCTTAACATAAACTGAAGTGATCGGGAAGAATAATATAAGCACATAAAATACTACCATAGGGTGCAACTGTTCACCTTGCTGCTTAAAATAGGGTAGGGACCACCCCAGTCTTTTATAGACCGAAGTGGACTTTCCTATTTAAGGTAAGATCAGATGGGAAATCTGATTGGGAGGCATTTTCTCCATTTCAGTTCCTTAAAATATGCCAGCACCCCCACAACACTCAGAATAGAACACTAAACCACACATCCTCCCACAGTTACAAAATTAGACTGTCTCTGTTTGTTTCCTACAGTGACAGAAGACCTGCAGTAGTTCTACCTTTCTCATGTGCTGTTAAACACAATAGCTAAAATTGTTTGTTTAAAGAGTCTGTGTGTAGTTATCAGCAGTTTCTAAGGCACCCTTGTGTTTTGTATTCAGGAAGAAGTTCTAAATGTTCGTGAAGCTTTTGACCACTGACTATATATATATTTTTTAAACATGCTTGATTGATGCTGAAATATCCGGGTCAGCTTGTAGTTGAGGATGGAAATTACAGAGCGCTTTTAAATCTAAGCTTTGCAACATTTAAGGATTTTTTTTTTTTTAATAACTTTTTCTTCTCACCTTTGTTGAATATGCAGAATGAATTTGGACAAAATGTGACCTTATACCTCACCATCTTTCATGACTTGGTTTTTAAGCAGTGGTTTTTTTTCATGTGATGTGGCTGAGGATGAGAAATTATACATATTCTTTTCAAATAATAGGAATATAAACTTTTTGAGCAGTCCCTAAGCAGGAGTAAAAGGAAAAAGGGTCAATGCATGTTATGTTCGGCTCATACATCTAGGTCATGTGGTCATCCAGTTGTTACAGGAAAATGACGGTTAACATGGCTGGGGGCAGTGAAGGGAGGATGGATAGAGCAATGGAAAGATGGGGGAGTGTATGGACTTAATCTGTGCCATCGTATTAAGAACAGCTGGTTTGATGCTGGCTTTCTGCATTTTGAGGCTCTGGCACATAGCAGGGCCAATGTGTGTTGAGGTGTTGGAATACAATTTAAGATTACTGGAAGTTATATGGACCAAAATAGAAGCCTTGTTTTTCATCTGAACACAGCTAAAAGAACACCATTCCACAGTGTCCTTCATCAGTGGGTCGAACCACTGTTGTATGTGTCCGTGTTGAATTTTGGCTATTTCATTTTATTAATTCCAGAAACATTTTTCCTTCTCTAATAATGTAGCTGCTAGTGTTGTTGACTGGCCACTCTTAAGTTGTGAAATTTAAGGTGTATCTCTGTGTCTGGTGACATGCAGTTCTCAGTGTAGCTGGCATAAGCTGAATCTATCCAAGAAGTATTTGCATTAACTTCTGTTTGTTCTGAGTCACAGGACACTGGAGCCTATCCCAGTTGTCATATTCAAAAGGTATGTTACATCCTGCACACGTCACCAGTCTATGTCAGGGAATGTTTACTCTTTTTTTTTTAACATGCTGTAAACTAGAGCTTGGACCAGTTGCAATTTTCTTGGCTAAATCTGAGTTCCAGTTTTTTTCCAAAGTGTGACCTACCAATACAGGTTTTTTGCCAGTTCTGGTTTTCTTTCTAAGAATGACAACTGAGTAACTTTCTTAATTGAAGAATAACGTGTTCATAATAAAAGAAGTTAAACTTTACAATTTCTCTCAAACTGCAAGTAAGTTACAGGATCTCTTGTCACTTAAAAAACAAAGCGTGTGGCTACTGGAAAACCGAGCAGATAATTTCTGAAAATGCATTGTGTGAGCACATTGAGACTTCTATGTGCGATTCATGGTTGTTATATCAGTCGAGCAAATGAATAACATACAGGTTAGAACATGTATACGTCTTCCACTCCCCTGCCTTCCCAGGCATGATTACTAAAAACAAACAGGCCTCATGTGCTTTCATCTCAACAAGGTAACTGTGGGTCAGACTCTTCTGTTGTTGTTGTTTTCTTTTAATCTGTCCTTCTCTTAGTTTAAGGTTAATGTATGACACTGGAATATGTGTCATTGACTGGCCTGGTGCTGTTACCTTACTCTTATCTTTTCCACAAGATGTTGATATTAGTGTGTAAATATTAGTCTAGCACCTGTGTAGCATTTGTGATAACTGAACCTCATGTTAGCCTAGCCTGGCAAACTTTGCGTTGTGTGCGGTGAGTGTTAAGAGGTGAGTTACGTGCTGTGTTCAAGTATAATGAAGGTCAGTCAAGGGTTAGAACTAGCTAAGCGTGAAGAAAACCCTTTGCCTTTGTATTCTCATGGGTTCTGATCCTGTGACATTTTGTCTGTTGTCTCTGAAATACTGTATCAGTGTGTGTTGCTCACACTGATACAGTACTAATGCCACTGATTTGTGGCATTAGTACTTCTGAAGGGCAAGGGGAAACTGGCCCGCATGTCAATCAGAGCTCAGCATTTTGTGCTGAAATGCACAAAATGCTTCCTTTCATTCTTTTCAGTTAAATTTGGGAGGGTGTTTATTTGGTCTTTGTGTTTTGTACTTGGATTTTTTTTGTAAGTATACCAACCTGTTGACTAAAGAGGAAGAAAAAAGTGAAATGAGAATAGAGAAGTGGACTAGGGAAGTGCACCAGCAGTGGGTAAGCTTACTGTAAAATAAAACGAGCATTCGGTGTAAATGGCAAATGCGTGCGTGTGTCTATGTGTACACACAAAAAAAACCCCAAAAGAAAAACAAACAAAAAAAAAACCCCTTGCATTCTCGCTTTCCACTGAGAAGGCAGTGGGCAGATCTACCCAATGCACTTGTTTGTTTGTTGTTATTTTTTATAGGGAATTTAGTAATAATTTCCTTCAATGTTTTTTAAAATTGTTATTGAAAGAAGTTTTGATATGTGTTCTGTAAACTTTTGTCATCGTGCCAGAAGTAACTTGAGAACCCCAGTGCATATCAGTGATTATTAGTATTGTATAAATGCCCTTTGAAGAATACTCCAACCTCACTAGCCTCGTTCCAACTGCTTCTCAGAACAACTATAAACGCTTTGATTCCTGCTGTGTTCAGATAGAGTGTCTTAAAGGGGTCTGAGAGGTCATATGCTGGCCCTTACTGGAACCTTCTAAAGAATAAATACGGTCAGTGTTTTGGTTTGATACTTTTGTGTCTTTTTATACAAGTGAATGAAAAGAATGCTTTTCCTAACTTATTTGGGTGTTTTGTGTAAAATCACAGTGCCTCAGCGCTAGTGCTGGAGTTGCTTGTTGGAGAGGAGCCTTTTATCTCTCCTTTGGCACTACATCATGTGCAGATGTAATCCTCCCTTCAGTTTGCAGCAGCAAGGCAGGCGCGCATGCAGTCACGTATGCGTAGCCTCTCTCTCTCTCTCTCTCTCTCTGTTCTTTTTTCTTTAACTTGCTTCATTGAAGAAACACACATTAGCACTACTGTTTCATATATGCCTCACTGACAGGGTGACATGAACAAACACATTAAACATGCAAGGATGCCACACCCATGCTCCGTCTGCTCTGCCACTGTCCTCATACTCAAGTCTTTTTCCTAACTAATCCTTCCCTGCAACAGTGAGAGCTAGCTGCGATTGGTTTGTCCTGTCAGTATTCATGTCTGCCTACATATTAGTCTGACTCGGGGGATGTATTGTAAGTGGTATTAATACTGTGTGTGTGTCCATCACCATGCAGCATGGCAGGCCATTGTGTTTTGCTGTTGTGTAATGCTCAAGCTTCAAGCTCTTTTCCATGCAGTCTGCACCCCACTCAGGGTTCAGCGGTGTACTACATATGCACGCATGCACTGCAGCAAAACATTAGCTATTTATAGCTCTGACCCACAAGGACAAAAAAAGCTTCTTGTTGAATTGATCTTCTTCTGTGTCATGTCTTGCTCATTCATACCTGCTTTTTTTGAAAGAGCGATGATGCAAAGGTGGGGGGAAAAGTGAGTAGAAGAGATTGAATGATTAGAAAGCAGCAGGGAGTCAAGAGGTTGAAGGAATGAGTCAGTGGTGCAGAATAGGCAATAGAGGGAAGTAGGGAGTGGTTTGACGAGCACGCGGATGTGAATGCTTTTGTATTTTTAATATGTGCGAGAATGCACTTGTAGCGGGAGGTCCTCAAGTAGTTCTCCAGCACTTAATCTAATTTCCAGTTTTACTCATTTCTATAGATTCAGGTGAATCGGTGGAGTCTGTAATACCTATATGTACATTTTCTCCTGCTGCACCTGCATCTGTCTAATCACAGTGGAATAACGTGGGAGAGTTAAAGATGAATCAGTCTGTGAAAACATTCTTTGAATGAATTTTATATAATCTGTTGTTCTTCAGTGTTGTAATTGGAGGCTTGTAGGCGAGACCGCTATGTAGGTGGGGAGTCTACTGTATGTGTTTGCATACTGAGAGAAAATGAATGGGATTATATTGATCTGAGTGGGACAGAGTGTAGCTGCTCAGACAGACCCAGGTGGTTCCGCTCTGCCTGTTTTACAGTCCGCTCTGATTTGCTACGATCAGCTCGACATCTATTTGGTTGAGTAAAACGATCTTTCTGGAAACTGCTGTGACCCTCAGCAGCCGTTAATAACGTGCTAAGAATAGTTTGCAACTTGTCAATCGTTTCTGAGCTCAGTGGTGGCGAAAACAGGGCATGCATACAGCATGTGTACACCCGTATAGATTCGCGCGTGTGTGTGTGTGTGTGTGTGTGTGTGTGTGTGTGCTTTTTTTTTTCTTTATGTGGGCTTGGTGGTCTGTAAGTATGACTCATCCACTGCTATAAATTAACAACAGCACAACAACGACTTGAAGCCACAGAGCTACAGCTTGATCCTGTACACATGTGCAGTTGCTGCATTTGTCCCTTTTTGTGGGTGGAAATGTGCAACTGTTTAGAAGATTATTCTTTGTGGATATCTAGGGAAGGACTGATGAAGCTGTGTTTTTGAAATGGGGAAAATAAGAATAGCGTTTGTGTGGCTGGACACAGTAGATGTCTGTGGTCAGACTAACTGAACTTTCTTGAGGCTTCCATCTGTCATTTACTCTGACAATACACAGTGTGAACTGCTTGTCACTGCCATGCACAGTGCCATTATGTGAACAGGCTTACATGTCCTCGTACAGTAGGTCTTTGTTAGTGTAGGAGACAAGTGAAAGGGTGGGGGCTCTTATGGATTGACATAGACGGAGAGAAGAAGTGAATAAATATGGAGTTTGAGAGTCAGTGAAACGGGTTGAAGATCAGATTCAAAAGAGAGGGATCTGTAAAGACAGGATATTTCACTATTGGTAAATGAAAATATTGGTTGAACTAATGCATGCAGGCTCAGAACTTGAAAGTTCTCTTTTGTTCTAGCTACAGATTTCTTTCTTTATCTTTTTCTTCCATCCTTTTTACATCTACCTTGTCTCCATTTTTTCTTTTATGCGTCTCTCCCCTGCAGAGGAGAAGCAGGCCGCCAGGATGAAGGAGGAGAATTTGTTTCATCGGAGGTATTCGCTGTGCCCCAGTGCTACCTCCCCGCCCAAAATTGATCCCCGCACCCTCACCAGGAACCTCTCTTATGGAGGAGACAACGACTTCTACAACCTCAGCCCAGGTACAAGGTCAAGATGTCACAAGTGACAAAACGTGATATTTTGTGAAATAGTGGATTCCAGTGTCTGGGAAAGTATGGCGCACTGTGGTGAAACATACTTATGCCATATTAATCAGCAAACCTCAGCTGCTCTTTCTTAACTGCTTTGTGCACTGCCATGCTTTAATTGTTTGTCAGCAAGTTTTTTTCATTTATATGTGACTGTGTGTTGTGGGTTCCCACCAGGCAGTGAGACAGACAGGAACGGTCTCTCCATGCTGAGTAATGAACTTAGTCCTGTCTTATCACCAGGCAGCAAGGTAAGAACTCAGTTCCTGATTGGGCAGGTCCTCAACAGTTGACTATTAATGTCTCATTGGGTGAGAGCACACTGTTGCCTTTTGTGATGACTAGTTCTCTCTGATTGCTCATAGTAGTAGCAGAATGAGACATCTGTGAGAATTTTATTATAGGGAAATCCAGCAGTTGTTTAGGCTTATTTTCGGGGGGTGGTTAACAAATGGGTCACTAAAAAATATAGAAGGAAGGGAAAATTTTACATTGTGTTTAAACAGCACCAACACAACAAGAATACATATAAAACTGTGGGATTTGAAATCTCAGGCCAGTGGTGGGAACTGTGTCCTTAGGACCACAAGCCATGTATTTGACTCCCAGACCTATTTTGCCCCGGTGCTGTTTATGTTGTATTAGTGCTAACTATCCTATCTGTCTCCGCCCTTATAAATATGAATTAGGAGTGGTAAATAAACATTTCCAGTGGCAGTGGGTAATAGTCCTGTCTCGTCTCCTCTCCTCATGTCGCTTTGCCTCGTCTTGCAAGATTGCCTATTTATATGTGCAATAATTCACATGCACAGCTGCGTCTCCCAACCCGAAGTCACCCCAAAATACTGAGAATAGCCTTCCCCTCGCATGTTGTCATTTACCCTGGATTGTCGTCGTGTACCACATTTGAAAAATGGCTTTCTCTTTGGATGTTACAGAATGCCTGTGTGGGCTCGATGATAATATTGGGTTAGTGCATATAGAACAAGTGGTTAAGTAACTGCACATCACAGTGAAATTGCAAATTACTTACCACTGTGATTCTAATGTCTGTTTACTTCAGTTCACCCCTTGTTGTTTAACCAAGGAAGTTAGTGGGTGTGTGGTCAAAGCGCCACAAATGACTGCCTGCCAAGTTTCCTTGCTGACTGAAAGGGCCACCCACCCCTCTTTACAAACCTTTGAAAACAGTAAAATATTGGGCCGTTCCCAACTAAAACAAATAAGGTTATTTAAACTTTTATTAACCACAGATTTATTTAAACTAAAATTCCTCCCAACAGGATTATTTGTCCATCATTTAACTCTCTTTCCTTTCTGTCTTAACTCCCGCCTCCAGTCTGAGTCCAGGATGTTTAATGGTGTTGAGAAGGACTGCCCCTCCCCCACCGAGAAGCTGGCCCGGAAGGAGTCGCTCAAGGTAGAGGTCACATCCTTGCTTGAGATGGTCAGCAGCTGTGTTGACTCATGTGCATGCTCATTTTAAATGTTGCAGTATTCAAATATTCAAATGTTTACCTTTGATATTAAGTCTTTGAATGTTGAATGCTAGAGTTAGTTTGACTCTGCTTCCACCTAGTGTTAAAACTTTGATATCAGTCCTTTGTTCAGTTCTGATCTTTCATTATTGTTTGCTTTTGTTTTTATAATGTTCTAAAGGTCCAAAAGCAGAATTATAGGCAAGAGAAGAAGCGAGCAGCTAAAGAACTGTCCACTGCACTTAAGGACCCCAGCGTCATCATCATGTCCAACTGGTTAAAGGTGTGACACTATTGCAGTAACAGCCAGGATAATAATAACCTTGATGTTAAACTGATGTCATTACATATTGACTTCCCAGTTTCCCTCTTACTTTTTAATGCTCTTAATATTTAATATGCTGCAGTTGTGAATTAACATATTTCATTTTCTTTACTTTATTTAGTTGTACTCTAAATTGCTTCCACTCTCATCCCTTATGCTTCTTTAGATCCGTGGCTCTTTAAAAAGTTGGACCCGATTGTGGTGTGCCTTGAAGCCTGGGGTTCTTCTGATCTATAAGACCCCCAAAACAGATCACTGGGTGGGTACCATCCTGCTCAGTGCATGCAAGCTGATCGAGAGACCCTCCAAGAAGGACGGCTTTTGCTTCAAGCTGTACCACCCACTGGATAAATCAATCTGGGCTGTCAAGGTCAGACATATTTGTAGGTTTATTCTGTCCAATTAAAATTATGTAATCAAAAACAGTTAGATTTTAATTGACAAATTCACTCAGCATTTGGACAATTTATTATTTTGTGTATTTAGACAGTTAAATCTGATTTTTTTTTGTTTGTGTAGTAATAATTTTATTTGATTTTACTTTGTGTGGGGAAAAAAATCTGTCTTGGGTGACACCTAGTGGTTGTATTAAAAAGAAACTGGCTGTCTTCTTTTTTTCCTCACCGTAAATGTTATTTCTAAATGATAATTATCTCGTTTAGTGCTGCATAATTCTCATGGCCCTTGGGAGAGCCATTTGTTTCAATTGGTACAACATGAATACACAACATGAAGCATGAGTCAGTATTTGATCCATATCCTCAGGGTCCCAAAGGAGAGAACGTTGGCTCCATCACGCAGCCTCTACCCAGTAACTACCTGATCTTCAGAGCTGCATCTGAGTCTGATGGTGAGGCATCTGAAGGTGCAGCTTCTTGCATGTTTGATGAAACTATATATATGCAACCAAACTGATCAACCCTTCTTCCCCTTAAAAAAAAATCTGCTCTCCAGGTCGGTGTTGGATGGATGCCCTGGAGCTGGCTCTGAGCTGCTCCAGCCTCTACAAGCTGACGGCCAAAGCTGGGAAAGAAGGAGATATCAGCACGACTTCAGAGTCCTCCCATATACTGAACCTGCTGCAGTCCACGGCACTCACTGATACAGAGCTGCTGCAGTAAGTCATAAACTCACACAGCTAGATCCACGGACATATGACTGATTTCAGTCTTTCTTTTATAATTTGTTGTTATTGGATCACCGATGATTCCTGTATTCACGCTTTGCAAAATTTCCTTAGGCATTAATAAAGTATTCTGATCCTGATTCTGATTGTTGACCATTTGCCCCATTTTGTTTTTCATATCACTGTCAGAAATTCCCATGGTACTCTCACTTATGTGATAAAACAGCTGAAAGCCTAAGAATGTCAAATCCAGATTTTATTTAATTATTTTATTTATTCTCTATACATTTTTAACTAGATTTCAAACTGTGTTCTTTAAATTATCGTAGTTTTGTAATGCAACTAGGGAAAAAAATCACTTTTAGTGCACTTGTATGTAATCAACCTTATTTAAAAACTCTGCTAGGCTTATAAGAAACCATAGATTCATCACGATTCACACAACATTATACCAAATACAAATACCCCTGGGTATGCTGAACTGAGGGCAGGATCTCACCTTACAGATAAGAGTTTTGCTGGACTAGGACCTGGGGCAAAATAGTGCTGTGTTTAGTTTAGTGTTTAGTTTTTGAATCAAACTGTTTAATGAGCTGCATTTTTCAGACATGGTTTTCAGAGCTACTTGCAGGCAGTGGAGAGACTGGAAATATTGGACTGAGGCAGAGTGAGGCAGATATTATGCATCATCACATGGATGATAAAATGCTGGTTGATGTGTCATTGCTTGGCTGTTTTTGACCACAACTGGGATTTGTGGTCTCCCAAGGGGCGATCGTGGCTGAAGAGTTGGGAGTTCGCCTTGTAATCGGAAGGTTGCCGGTTCGAGCCCCGGCTAGGACAGTCTCGGTCGTTGTGTCCTTGGGCAAGACACTTCACCTACCGCCTACTGGTGTTGGCCAGAGGGGCCGATGGCGCGATATGGCAGCCTCGCTTCTGTCAGTCTGCCCCAGGGCAGCTGTGGCTACAACTGTAGCTTGCCTCCACCAGTGTGTGAATGGGTGGATGACTGGGTGTGTAAAGCGCTTTGGGGTTCCTAGGGAGGACTAGTAAAAGCGCTATACAAATACAGGCCGTTTACCATTACTCTCTTTGGCTGGCTTTTTCCATGCTGTGTCACATACAGCCTCTGTGCTTTCTGGTGGTCAGCTCAGAACAGTGGATGAAGAAACATGGATTCTCTGGAGACATTATTGCTGAATCCAACGTTGGATAACTTCACAATGTTTGGGACAGTTTATTTTTAAATCATCATTGAATCATAACCAAGCAGTTTCCAGAACCAAAAAATGAAAAAATTTAATAGACTTCAACTATTCTGTAAGCTATATTTTAAAAAATAAAAATGTATTTTTGTCGGTGGCAGTCTCTACATTTAATGTAGATTTTTCTTAGTAAGCAGTGCATTGTGCTATAGGAAAAGTGTGGGCACAACTAATAACGATAATTCTGGCTCATTACCAGCATGCACAATAGCAGGATATGATGGCATGCAGCCATCATTAGTCCACCCTTGCGTTTTCTGTTGTGACATGTCAGAGTCTGTTGAGCATGTCCTGATTGTGCCCTTCTTTGTGACTCACGTGTTATCAGCCTTTATAAAGCTGGAAAATTGGATTCTGCAAAGTTTTGGCATTTTGCTCGAGTGAGTGGATACAGTCTGACCTTGTGAAAGTGGTTAAAAAAATGCATTTTGATGAGATCTGGGTATAATGGGGAAAAGGGAAGGATACAAATGGTAAATGACCTGTATTTGTATAGCGCTTTACTTAGTCCCTCTGACCACCACCAGTAGGCAGCGGGTGAAGTATCTTGCCCAAGGACACAACGACCGAGACTGTCTGAGTCGGGGCTCGAACCGGTAACCTTCCAATTAATGCCACTGTTTTGCACATGTCTCAACCAACTCTG
>NW_005187479.1:2859515-2865005 GCF_000239375.1 Pundamilia nyererei | reverse complement strand
ATATACTATTATATATTGTACATATATTTATTAGTCTCAGATTTAGCCATTCTTATATTTTGCTTGTTTTACGTTATTGTATTTTGCACAACTCTGTTGCTTGTGAAGCTCGCACACAAGAATTTCACTCACATGTACTGTACCAGTGTACCTGCACATGTGATGTGACAATAAAAGTGATTTGATTTGATTTGATTACAAGACGAACTGCTAACTCTTGAGCCACGATCGCCCCCACAATTTCCCACAATGAGGATTGTTGGAAATGCCTTCCATTTCCCATTTATGTTGTCAGAGTAACTATGATTATTAGGCATTCTGAGACTTGATCAATGTCTATGAAAAACAGTCATTGGACTTGATAGGCTTAATTTCACAGCTTACACACAATAGAGCGTAATCAGTATAAAACTTTGAGTATTTGCTGTGAAACAAAGCAGAGTTGGGGCTTTTGTATGAAGTTAATCAATAGCTGAAATCATAAGGTGCCCTGTTTGCCGCTGAAATCCTATTTGCAGTATAACTATGTGCTCCAAGTGTGTTTAATTGGTTATGTAGCCCTCATTCTGATCTGTTTGTGTACGGTTTACATCCAACATTAGAAGCCTCATTCCCCCTCACACCTCCCCTTCCTCTTACCTCCTCCCTCCGGACATCCATCCCAGCATTACCTCCTCTCCAATTCCTCTCCCATCCAATCACAAAAGCCCAACCAGTCACATGACTGACAGAGGAGCAGGAAGATGGAGCACAATATGAGCCATACACCACCCAGACAGAGACGGTAGCAGCACAGCCATTGCAGGCATGCACACAGACACACGTATGCGCACACGCATTCAGGAAGCAGGTTTGCCAGAGTCGAAGAAACAGAGCGTCACCTTTTTTTCTTTTAGGGAGTAGAGTGAAAACATTCACACACGCACACAGGAGAAGAGACAAGGACAGGCTGCATCTGTGATTGGATTTACTGGTGGTGTTTTGATCCTTGAGGAAGAGTTTGTCTGTATGTTTTAAGACTTTGAGGTAAGGAAAGCTTATTTACCTTTTGGGTGTGTTTGGATTAATAAGTAACATTAACGTTAGCTGGAATGTGACTGTTCAGGTTTGGCAAACCCTGGGGCATTTTGAACCTGTAACTATCTTTGTTGTTGGACAGGCTATTTCCCTGTATGCTGTGACCACAATCCTAATACTGTATGTTCTTGTGGAAGCTTGCAGCACAATGCAGTTATTTTCCACTGTCCCAACGGTTGCTCATGTTTGTTAGGAAATTGCTGGCATTGATTTTGCATGATGTAGGACTCTGCAGTCTCACTCCACAGACTTCCACTGTCTGAATTGTAAAATGGCTGTAGGCTGTTCCTTTTTAGCTACCAACCTCCTAAATCTCTCCCTCCCGCCCCTCACTCTCACTTCTTCCTCGTTCCTTCTTTGACAGTTCACAAGCTGATGTATGACTTTCTTCTTTTTCGTTTTCCATGTTCTGTTCCCTTTTTTCTGATTAAGTGATAGCAGGTCTGAGGTCTGGGCCTTTTTATTGCCGATTGCAAAATCACACAGCTTGAAAACACTAACTCGGCACAGCATGAAGTTTAAGATGATTATTTTCTCGAGTTAATTTTTGGGTTAGTGTAAGCATTTGCTGCACAGACCATATGTGTTTGGATAGTTGTATGTTGTTTTTGTTCTGTACATGTACAAGTTCTGTGACTGAATTTCACTGTTGGGTAAATGTAATCCTTAACCCTTAAAAACCACTCAAATTAGTTATCTTGGGGGGAATTATGTAGTCGGTAATGGTGTGAAATCTTCAGTCTTAGTCACCAGCAGAATCTGTCTTTCTTGATGTGGGATTTTTGCTTGTATCTGGTTCTCAGTAAGTGAAATGGAGCAGTTAATTGAGAGTGAGGCAGATATTATGCATCATCACGTGGATAATAAAATGCTGTATAATGTGGATTTTTTTGTTTGTTTGTTTGTTTGTTTTTCTGTTTTTTCCATGTGAATCCGAGCACACACAAATCTGCTGTATACCTAATTCCTCATCCTGTTGCTGCTGACGGCAATAAAAAAGTCAGCGCAGGTGTGCCATAGGACTGAGTGCTGCTGATTTACATGTTTGTAAATGATCTTGTTGGCAAAACCCCAGTGAGTCTAAAAACTCATCGTTTTACATTGTGTGCTGACAAATACTTAGTAGGCGATTGTCCAATTACTTTTGGGCCCTTAAAATTTGTGCACGCTGTTAAAATGCACGTGTTTCATTTGCAGTGGTGCTTTACTGTAATATCCATTGTTGTTTTAAAATGAATGTGCTGAAGCACAGAGCCTACAAGTAGTTGAGTATTGTCTGTATATACAATACTTGCATGTTTATATATTAACTTGTTTGTGCATCTTTATTGTAGCCACGTAAATTCAAACCTAATGTTTAAGGGGTGGGATATGTGGACGTGAGGATTTGTAATCTGGATGTCCTGTCAACCCTTGAGGTCAACAAAGTTATTAACATCCATAGTCTCTAAAGTAGCAGACGTACTCATCATAACTGTGAGGAGGATACAAGAGGACATCAGTTCAAAGCCATTTAGAGCTGTAATGTTCTTGGTAGGTAATTTCTTGTTCTTTAGAGACTTCTCCACTAGCAAGGCAGTCATCAAAACTTTGGCTCAAGTGACTTTTGCATCGTCACTTGATCTTATGCATCATAATGCACAAGTGAAAGATCAAGCCAGTGAGAAGCTATCAGATTTCTCCTCTGCAAGGGCTATTCAAGAGCCGGCATACAGCAGCGATAAAATGGCTGCTTATCATTATTATTAATGTAGTTGTAACCTGTTTGCTTATCTGTTCACTAGGTTGAATGACACAGTGCTGCTGGGAAATCACCACATGGAGCATGACGGCTTTTCAGATAAATCGGAGCGCGAAGCTCATGACGACTGGGACGGTGCAGCCAATGAGAACGGTGGAAGACTGACGGAGGAGAGCGATGTGGACCAATCAGATGAGCTGTCCCCCGGGCCACAGGCCACAGCCTATGTAGAGCAGAGCACAGAGGAGATGGCTGAGGTGAGGCTGATTGTTATGTTTGCCTTGCAGTTCTGTTCGCCATCCTGATTACTTTTCTAATCTTACTTGCGCACAACTACCTGCCCTCTGTGCATGTTCCTTTAGGCTGGCGAGGCATCCCAGGTGGAGACTGTATCAGAGGAGAACAAGGGCCTGATCTGGAGCTTGCTGAAGCAGCTGCGGCCAGGCATGGACCTGTCTAAGGTGGTGCTTCCAACCTTTATCCTGGAGCCGCGCTCCTTCCTGGACAAGCTGTCTGACTACTACTATCATGCAGATCTGCTCTCACAGTCAGTAAATCTTAGTGATTTCACTTAAGAACACACAGGATGTATCACAAAGAATCACCTGATTTCAAAGTGCTTTTATACTGCAGCTGTTCAACTATAATGATCAAAACACATACTGTTAGAACAAGCATGAGTTTCATGCAGGTAGGTAGCATAACAGCCGCAGTGGCTGCAGGTAACATAACAGCTGCAGTGGCCGCAGTCATTCCAGACATGCATGCAAGAGTATGGGCCGAGTTTCACTATAGTACAGACACGTGCCTTGAATCTAGAGGAAGACACATTGAATACCAAGTTTTGTGGTGCTTTATTATAATACTCATTGTACACATAATGCAAAGTGGTGTGTTTGCTTTATATTTAGCCATGTATTTTAAAATTTACTGCACTCTTCTGTTTCCATTACTTACAAAAAATATAGTCTTTTGAAATCAGGTGATTCTTTTTTTCCGCATTTATAGATTGTATGCATGTCTTTTTTATTTTTTTTATTTTTGTTTCTTCACTACAGAGCCTCACTGGAAGAGAGTGCATATGGTCGGATCAAGCAGGTGCTGAGGTGGTACTTATCAGGTTTTTACAAGAAGCCCAAGGTAAGCTACGTTCACTCCAGTCAAGCTTATATAGTTCTGTTATCACATTAGCTGTACTGTATGACAAGCCTAATTACAAGATGCACATCCATTCAGTGCCTGTTAGAGACTACAGTGACATCTGTTTTTAGAAGTAATGTGAAAGCTTTTCAGTGCATCACTACTATTAAATAAAATGCAGTATGTTGTGTACTACAAGCCGGTGATCTTTTAAATAACATTTCACCATGAATCAGAGCAGAATCACTAAAAACGTAAAGCTTCAACTATTTAGTGTTTCCTAAATTTTTAAAGTCTGAATGGACACTCATCAGTCAGTTATAGATTTGCACAACCCATCAACCTCTATCATGTGGCTTTACCAGTACCACTGGAAGATTTTCTAAGTGTTAGCAGTTTTTAGTTTTGTGGGCGCACCATCATCTAACATGACATTCAGTAACGCTTTATTTCTTGGCTGCTTGACAAATGTCTCTGTTCAGGGTCCATTTGTGCTGTAAAAATGTCAGGACGCACTTCCCACTGGTTAGAAATTTATTTCCTCTGTGGCAGCAGAGCTTCTGGGAATCTGAGCCAGCAGATAATGTGTGTCGATTAATCTGGCATTGCTCAGCACATTTTCAGCTGACTACTTTTGTGAAACTGTAGACTGATAAATTCTTGAGAAGCTCTCATCATAAGGCTACCAAACAAAAACTTTGCTCTGCTGCTGGAGTAATTGCATAACATCTATAGAACTGTCTGTTGTAGCTCTCTGGATAAGTGGTGCTGCACTCTATAATATTGCTTATTACGTGAAACAGGACAGAATCAAGTTATTACTTAAGAATTGTGCTCAACAGTAGCATAACAAAAAATTAAAGTAGCTTGATGTTTAATCTGGGAAATAAATCTTCTTTGTTTTGGATGATGCTTAAAGTGACACTAACATTTCTCTGTGTATCTGCATTTACAGGGTCTGAAAAAACCTTACAATCCAATCCTGGGGGAGACATTTCGCTGCTGCTGGCTCCATCCAGAGACCAACAGCTGCACTTTCTACATAGCTGAACAGGTTAAATCAGACTCGTACACACTGAGCAAACACCTATGCAGCAAGTGTAAAATTAATAAGTGCCAGAGGCAATGTTCCCTCTAATTTTTCATGTGTCTGAGCGAACAAACTCCCTGAGCGGTCCCTTGGACCACTGTGAGCGACAGCAGACGTGTGCACTGTGGTCACGCCAGCATCGAATCCATCCAAGTTACATGGTTTATTAAAATAATCACATTACAGCATTTACATTTATGCTAGACTACTTTTAATTAACTGCTTTAGCCCACTTGCAATGAAAATTTTAAAAAATCTTGTTCATGACCTGTGTAATATGTTAACACTATTGGAAGTAAAAATAACTTGAACTCCAATTTTGAAAACACAAATTTCTTTTTTTAATTTTTTTTTAAATAAAGCTCTGACTTGTATTATGAGTCTGAGGTCTGGGAGAGAGTCCTGTAACTCTGTCTGCAAAATACAGTATATAATGACCAAT
>NW_005187479.1:2858254-2859186 GCF_000239375.1 Pundamilia nyererei | reverse complement strand
CGCAAATCTCTCACATCTCAAAACACCGCCATCACTCCTAAAACTTCCCCTTTCCTAAACAACTAACAACTGTCACTTACTGACTAACACTGCCAAACAGAATTGTTAAAGTTTTAATTTTAATTTCAATTCAGGTTAGATTTTTTTTTTGTGCGCAACGCAGATTTTCTGTGTGCAGAGACCGTGCCAGCAGTGCGCAATTGCGCGCACACGCAGCTTAGAGGGAACATTGGCCAGAGAGTATCTGACAGTTTTTGCCTCGCTCTGCTGCTCAGATTTCGTTTTCTCTCTCTGTCCTCTGCCAGGTGTCGCACCATCCACCCATCTCTGCCTTTTATGTCTGCAATAGGAAGGATGGATTTTCTATTAGTGGAAGCATCCTGGCCAAGTCCAAATTCTATGGTACAGTCAATATTTCACAATCTAATTCATTTGTCTCAGCCAGATGATCGGTACGGATTCAGTACATGTGTACGGTTATAAAAAGGCATGCAAGGACACCGTCACGATCTGGCCCAGTCTATGAGAAGCATTGTTAACCACATATTTCTCTGTTTTCCTGCTTTTGTAGGTAACTCTCTTTCAGCTATTCTAGATGGCAAAGCCCGGCTGCTATTCTTGAGCAGGGATGAGGAGTATGTCATCACCATGCCCTATGCTCACTGCAAAGGTAATAAATATGCATTACTTTCTACTCCACTAATCGTTCCATGTCCTTGTTGCTATGTTAGTATTAGCAGTATCTTTCCATAATCTTCTTAATACTGCAACATCTCTTTGGAAATAAGCAATATGTTTTTCAGTGCCAAAAATTCTATGCGGTGGTAAAGGGTAGAGATGGCACGATACCACTTTTTTATGTCCGATACCGATATCATAAATTTGGATATCTGCCGATACCGATATGAATCCGATATAGTGTTTTTAATCAA
>NW_005187479.1:2853313-2856960 GCF_000239375.1 Pundamilia nyererei | reverse complement strand
GAAATTATAATTATAAGCAGTTAAATCAAAGAAGATATGAGATGTTAAGTAATTTATAGTTTTGCAGTAAGCACAGATACGGGATCATCTCCAGTTTTTCAAGGCTCAACTTTGTCTACAGATCAGTTGGGATAGTGTGAATGAGTGAGCACTGGAGGATATTAGTGGATCTGTAATGTGCATGGCATCTAATAAGTTGGGTTTCAGAAGTGGAATTCACAAACAAATGACCTGTATTGTCTGAAAATAATACCTTTTGTTGCTTCTGATTTTTGTTCTGCTGTACCACGCTGATTGTAGCCAATTCTGTTTGAGCTCCTCATTCTCACAATATAATTTACCAATCATTGCAACAGCACACACATGACAGGAGGCTAGAACACAAGCTCATCTACCGTGTTTACAATGAAATCTGACCAAACTGACACAATCTGTGTGGGCTGTAAATATTACAGCCATCTGTTCTTGCCAATATGTCTGATGTACTGGAAATCAAATGAAGCTCTGCTTCGCTGTGAGCACGAACTCTAATATGGCAGACAGTCAGAGTTCGAGATGGATGATGGGTGAGATATATAAATCAAGGCAGGTTTAAGTTTTTTATTTTGGGTCTGCTTCAGGATTTTTAAAATTGTTTCCTTCATCTTGTCTCTCAGGAATGCACTCACTGCAGTTGCCTACATGATAAATTCTACCAATAATTTATGAATTTCCTTCTGCTGAACTTGTTGATCTGATGCTGCAATATTGTCTCTCTCTCGTAGGGATTCTGTACGGCACTATGACATTAGAGCTGGGAGGGAAAGTTACCATTGAGTGTGAGAAAACCAAATGCGTAGCAGAGCTGGAGTTTAAACTGAAGGTATATTTTCAGAAAAAAGAAATGAAACATTTGTTTAACTGGTTGTTTTATCTAGTCAGCTGTTTTAGTAAAGGTATTGCATTTTCATTCTGTTCACTTCAGCCTTTTCTTGGAGGTTCTGGTTCTGTAAATCAGATCAATGGAAAGATCTTTGTCGGAGAGGAAGTACTGGCCACTGTTGATGGACACTGGGTAAGAACCTTAATCCTCTTGATCTCGTATGAAGTCTAAGGAGCTTGAATACATCTTTCAGCATCATTTGCTACCACACATACCACTCTTTAGCAATTAGTAATTAGTAATACTCTGTAGTACAAAATAGATAATCATAGGTTTAGGAGCAGCTGGAAGGTGCATAAAGTAAAGGATCTCCTCTGTATTGCTCTCACAGTGGCTTTGAGCATCAAAAAGCAAAAGTAAAGAAATTCAGTATTGTTATTTTGTTTTCTAGATGACTTTTTGGGATCTTTTGGGAATAGTTTCCAGTAGTTTCCAGGTTGGATTGAAAATAAGGGCAATGTCTTTTTATGTAGAGTCTTATGGATGGTTGTGGTCAATTAACTTTAAAAAAAAACGTTAAAAGGGCTAAACTTTTGTTCAGGACAACGAGGTATTTATTCACGAGAAGCGCTCAGGCCAGCAGGAGATTTTGTGGAACCCAAGTCCAGAAATTCGCAGCGGTCGCCTCAAGAGACAAGTGGTCCAGTTAGACCAGCAGGGAGAATTTGAGTCCGAAAGGTAAAGCACAAAGATCATCTGTGTTAATTGTTAATTTGAGTGTTATTGAGTCAACAAATGCAAAACATTTGTGCTAGCATGATAGCTGATAACTGTAATAGTGGCTTCCATTTAACATGTGTCAGTGACCCAATGCTCAGAACCTTTAACTGCAGACGTTATTAGATATCCAGACGAGGTTGTGGCTGGGATGTCATTATATCTCATTATACACAATTGCTTTTGACTTTTTAGTGACAATTCATTGGCCAGTGTGTTTTCCCCATTTGCATCTGATTGTAATATGCTCTTGGCAGACTGTGGCGGCATGTGACCAGTGCTATCATGGATAGGGACCAAGTGCGTGCCACCCAGGAGAAGTTTGTATTGGAGGAAGCTCAGCGGAGAGACACCAGAGAGAGAGGAGACAAACCCTGGCTTCCACAGCTTTTCCATCCGCACTCTGTCACCTCTGAGTGGACCTACAAGCACATGGAGTATGAGCACTCTCACACTCACACACACAGACACACACAGACACACACACTAGGGCCTTTTTTATTCAGCTTATAAGTGTAGTAAAAGGTGACCTGTGAAGGAAGGGGTCAGAAATGGTGTGAGAATAAATACTGATATGCCACAATACATGTCACTTGAAATAGTCAGGTGCTGAAAGCTGATAACAAACACTTATATTATATATAATGAGAGTAAGAGTATTATGAGGTATATAATACAGGACACCAGTACTGAAACTGGTACAGGGGTTATTGGTCAGTCACGGGTTGTTGCTAATTACTGTAATAAACTTTACAACAGGGAAAAAAATCAAATGAGTCAGTGTGATCTAGCTCACCATATCTCAGACATGACGCAGTACTGCAGTTTATGGTTTATTTATAGTATTTATAGTCCTTTGGTTGTTGTTTCGCAAATGCTTTCATGCACGCTCATGCATATCTCCTTTTGTAATGAATACGATGGTTGGGGGCTGCAGGAAGACCTACAAGCACTGTGGTATCAGCAAGTGGGGACAAGCAAACAAGGATGTGAGGAAGTTTAAATTCCACTGGTTTATTTTTACAGCACGCGACCGTGGGAACCTGAGCGCTGTTTTGTTCAGTTTGAGAAGGATGGCGTGATTCAGACGCAGGAGAAAAGCCAGAGACAACACAACGGACTCTCCTACAGCCACAGCTGGGCCAGTCAACAGAAGGTTAAACTGAAATATTTACTGATGAGCCTTTCACTGACATTTTATCAGAATGATCTCTGAGCTTCTTTCTTCATACTCATACTTTGTTGCTGCAATGTCACTGACAAGCGTGATAAGCCCCTTATTTTTAGCCACTTGATATTCATTGCAGTTTATTCAGATAGCCAGTGTTGTGTCAGCGTGCAGTATGCTGGGAATTTTCCGAATTGAAGTTTGTTGCACTTCTCCTCTCAGGCTGAGGTTAACGGGAAGCATAGGAAGGCGAGCAGTCAGCCGTCTAGCTGCAGCCAGAACACTGAGAGCAGCAGCACTACGCCGGAACCCACACATGAGTCCTCGGACAATGAAGGTGAGGTGTATGTGACCCCCTCCCCAAAATAAAATAGCTAAATAAATCTAACCTTCTGGTGTCTTATCATTGGTCTCTTGTCTGTTATGTACCTAGGCTATTCTAATCAGTGTGCCCGGTGCAGTAAAGAGATAAAGGACATTGCCATGTTAGAAGCTTCCATCACATCTATAAAGAAGACACAGCAGGATATCCAGAGGTGAGAGTAAACCAACTACTATTTGGACTGATTGGGACCTGATGAATGTAAAAACAAAGAATGACCAGATTTTTTTTTTTTTTTTACTGATTTTTCTTTCTGAGAGAAATGAGATCCACATATGAGGACATTCATTTAAAATTTTGATAGAACAGTGGCAGTATAATGTCCTCGTAAGTGGATATCAGGCCCTTGTAGAGCAAAATTTTGTATTTTGGTCTAAACAACCCAAATTGTGATGTCCACATATGTGGACTCCAGGTCCTAGGAGGTTAAGTTGTCGCAGATAAATATAACAAAATAA
>NW_005187479.1:2848611-2852221 GCF_000239375.1 Pundamilia nyererei | reverse complement strand
GGGGTTAGTATCTTGCCCAAGGATATTTGGCATGCAGCCAGGGTGCAGCCTGGGATCGAACCACCGACCTTCTGATTAGTGGCTGACCTGCTCTGCCACCTGAGCTACAGCCACCCTGTAAATCACCAAGTAAATCACCCTCTACCTGGTATCATCTCAAAAAAATATGTGAGCAAAATTCCACCTGGTCAAAAAGCCCAGGAGGCCAACAGCTGCGATCCACCACCAATCCTCCCGAGAGTAAACCAGCTACAACACATGTTACAAAGAATGGGAAAGAGACCCGGACACACATGTCTCATATCAACTACAGCCTGAGAGCCAGTGCTCTCTGAAACAATGTGATGCAAGACTTAAGGCAACAGAGCTCATAGCAGTGATTAAGAATCGGTGAGCTGCCTTAAATAAACACAAAAGTGATGTATAAGATAAAAAAAAAAATGTTAACAAAAACCGCTGAATGCTACAGGAGACCATCCAAGGAGCTCAGGAAGTGATGAAACAATTTATGTTCGGATGAAGCTGTAACTCATCAGAAGCACACGTGCATCCGAAGCCGCTGCAGAACTGTTTGCACAGTTAATTGAAAGGTTCACGTAAATGCACACGATACAACGCAGCTGACTGGCAGTGATGTGTGGGGAGCAAGCTGCTGTTCTGGAAAACATTAATGTGTTGCTTGGCAACAGTCTAGTCCCAGTCCAGCTGTGTAACTATTTGTGTTAATGGAGTCTAATATTTGCTTTAATAAACTATTCTTAATGTTTCACTTCTTAGTGTTATCTAATGAATCCCACGTACAGAACTGATGTGTTCCACCTACTCCAATCAAACATTATCAGCTTATGATGATAATATTATGTTTTCTGTTTTTTTTATATTGATTTTTACAGTAAAATGCAAACATACACAAGAAATTCTTAAAATAAGAACACAGTGGTAGGAGTTATGTTTTACTGGTGGTGTTTATTTCTAATGCGACGACGACTTTAAACATTACAGCTTAAGTGAAATTAATTTTAACTTACTAAACTTCCTCTAGTAGTTGCAATTCCTGCAGTATAAAAGAGACTGCAGCATATTAGAACCGGGGATTAAGAACAGTTCCACATGTTCTCCATCACTAAATGAGTACATGCAAATTACCATGGTGATTTAGCCAGGAAAAGAGAGCCACTTTTATGGCACAGAAACTGAGATTTTATGCTTGCTAACCATTAGTTTTGTTTCGTGATACACCTCTCTGGAGCACTCGTGTAGATGTTTATGTACTGACAGATGTAGTGATGATTCAGGCACAACAAATAGCTGTAAGCATAGTTGTCTGTGATATAGTTCAATTGGAATTAAATGCTGGAAAAGTGCATTTATGCTTGTTTTTAGTAGGTGTTTGCATTTTCATTCATTGTTATCATATTTAGTTTTTGGCTTGTGACCCTTAAAACATATGCAGGATGTGACTAGAGCGACTTGGGTGTTCCTAAAGTATTCAGAAACTAAACACAGTTAAGCAAATGTTTAAGAAAAAAAATCATTAAATGAATATGTATTATTTCCGACTTCAGTCACCCTGGGACATCTTGAGAAATTCCTGTTTATGAATTCCTGTTGAAATTCGTTCAAACAGTTGTTGATCCTGATCCTTCTCTTCCTGCAGGAACCTGGTGGCTCTGAGTCGTCAGATGGCTCGTCAGAGGACAACAGACGACAGCGTGTCGCTGACAGGCCGTCAGTGTCTCATCCTCTGCGTTCTGCTCCTCTCCCAGCTCCTGCTCAACTACGTCTTCACCTGAGCCAGCTCCTCGAGGAAGGAGTTTCCCCACTGGCACTGATCTGGCATCGGAGTCCTCTAAAAAGCACAAACTCTAATTAACAGAGGAGGGCAGGGACCTCAGATCAGTGCTGGGAGGGCAACTTTGTCCCTTTCTTTTCACTTCAAGGAGCCTGGACCTTACAGCAATAAACACAGCCACCGCCTGTCAGTCATCAGCAGAGAGAAACGGCACCCCCTAGTGTAGCCAGACTGAAAGAGCACCGGCACCCAAGCACTTTGGACAGGAGAGGAGGACTGAAGGATGAGCACGGTTCAGAAGATTTCAAATAAAGGAAGAAATGTATGACTGAGAATAGTCTGAGAATGATTTAGTAAGAACAAATGACAGAGAGGATGTTTCACCATTCCTTAGTGTCTTTTATATTCCCCTGCAATACTGTTTATCTGTGAGTGTGCCTGTACACGTGTTGTCTGTACCTACAATAGGCCCTTTGGGCACAGGCAGATCACCACTTGGACTTCTTCTTCCCTAACACTCCAGATTTTTGGGCCTTAATGCTGAAGCCAAAATAAGAAAAAAACAAAAAACAAAACAAAACAAAAAAACCAACCAGAAGAAATACAAATGAAGAAGGAAACTCTTCTCACAGTGCAATTGTGTGTTTTGTATCGGTGTACACTAAAATGCACTCCGTCTCGTCTGCTATTGATCATGCATTTACCAAAACAGTATTTATAATCCGAAAGGACAAAGAGTACTTGTTTACAGGCAGCACTGCTTCTGTTTGTAGGAAGGAGAATTGGAACGAGGCAGAGCCGAGAGCCAAACTGAGTGTCTTTATATTTGTGTGCCTGTAGTGAAGTAACTGAAGGGATGATAGGACAACACCTATTGGTCTAGACCATGACACTAGTTTGTACAATCAGTTACATGAAGAAGCATGGAGAGGATGAAACAGAGGGAGTAAAGACAGAGAGAGAGGAAAACATAACTAATACTTTGGCCTAATAGAAGGGGTTTGTGTGTGCATCTCGGACTTCAACATGTTCAAGTGACTGTTTTAGATGTAAACACTTAGTAATGAGTTGTTCTTTTTTTAAATCTTTTAATCAGTTTGTATATATTTGTCAGGCCGTCTATTTCAAAAAGAGATTTCAGAATGTATTTATTGTGTGATTAACTTTGATTTTCCTAATCTAAATCAGCTTGGACGACAGAGACCAGGGGTGACAATCGATCTCCCGGGGCTTGTGTAGGTTTGTCATTTTGTATATGTATTTGTGTGAGTGCATGTATGTGTGTGTGTCCGTGTGATGGAGCACACAAGAGCGAGGACGCCTGTATGGCCACGCTAAACCAAGCCATGTCTGATGTTGACATTTTTACTGGTATATTAGTCCTTGAATTTGAGCCTCATCACCAGTACCAATCGGCACAGCAGGAGATGACGGACAAGCAGAAGAAGGAAGTCGACTCTTTGAATGCTTAATTTGTTTTTCTTTTCATTACTATCCTCTTTTCTACACTGCTGCCATGTTGTGGGATTCTACATGCCAGATTTTTTTTGTCATATGGAACAATGTGATGAAAACATGATGATTGCCTGTTTTCATTCATATCTGTTGACTACTGTAGCACTACAGTAAAATGTTTTAACCCTGCCTCTGCTTCTACCTCTCGTTAATATTTAAAATCATATCCAGTGATATTCACAGTGTTGCAAAATAGTTTTCTTTGCAATTCTCCCACTAGAGGGCGATGTTGATGTAGGTAAATAAATTTCAACTGGGACTGTATCACATTTGCAAAGCAACTCCCTTTTATGTAACTAGGCT
>NW_005187479.1:2846193-2847111 GCF_000239375.1 Pundamilia nyererei | reverse complement strand
GACTGGTTCCAGAGCCTAAGCCTAATGTTGAGGTGAGCCCAACTATATCTAGCCGATACCTCTCAACCTCACGCACTAACTCAGGCTCCTTCCCCACCAGAGCGGTGACATTTCATGTCCCAATTGCCAGTCTTGGTAACCGGGAATCAGTACTGCCCACCGCCTGGCTACACCCAACTCCGGGTGGTGAACCTGCAGGAAGATGGGCCCATGTCCCTTTTTCAAGCTGTGCCCGGCCGGGCCTCATGGACTAAGACCCAGGCACCAGACTGTGAATCCCAGATTTCTCTGGGATTTTGTTTTGTTAAAAAAATTTAATAATTTTTTTTAAACTGTGATAAAGAAATGGAGGGACTGAAAGTGTCTTGCTTGTGTTTTTGTCTAATATTATGTATTATATTGTGCTTTGGGTGAGTGCGGAGATGCAATCTAGTTGTTTGCTAAGTGTCAACTCAACAGATAAGAGACAGGACACTACTGGTTCTGCCGGAGGCTTCTTCCTGTTAAAAGGGAGTTTTTCCTTCCCAATGTCGCCAAAGTGCTTGCTCACAGGGGGTCATATGATTGTTGGGTTTTTCTCTGTATCTATGAAGTGCCTGTTGTGTTTACAAGGTTCTATAATAAAGGAAGCAAATTAGTACATGCTGTTACCCTGTCAGACCAGGGGTGCCGCTAATGAGGCTGGGCAAGAGAGAGGGGAGAAGAAGAAAGTACAGGGTGGGCCATTTATATGGATACACTGTAATAAAATGGGAATGGTTGGTGATATTAAAGTCCTGTTTGTGGCACATTAGTATATGTGAGGGGGCAAACTCCTCAAGATGATTTTTTAGTGCAAGTTTGCATGCTTATTTTCCCTCCGTGACGTCTCTCCTGTACAGTACAGAATCGCTGCATCGATCGCTAGCAGTGTGACTC
>NW_005187479.1:2843082-2844449 GCF_000239375.1 Pundamilia nyererei | reverse complement strand
GAGTGTTCGTTTTATATGGATTACCCCATATCTCCAGACAGTAAGTCATTATTGACTCTGAGTTAGTAAAACAACTGTATTGCCGTGGAACCATTGCCTTACGCGTCACGGTCTTATCTGAACAGCGCCTCCCCGACATCACGCACGTTACTGAACCGCTCACCCTCACCCTGTCTGGCAATCATTCTGAGGAGATTTGTTTTTCACGCCACCCACACACCGCTAGTTCTCGGGCATTCCTGGCTCCAGCAACACAACCCCCTTATTAATTGGCAGAAAGGGTGCATCACTGGCTGGGGGGAAGAGTGTCATATGAACTGCCTTAAGGCTGCCTCACCTCCTAGCACAACAGTCTCTGGTCCAGAGCCACCACAGTCTTCCAATTTAACTAATGTACCTGTTTACCACGATCTCGCAGAGGTTTTTCAGAAGGACCGGGCCCAGTCTTTGCCACCCCATCGGCCCTACGACTCTGCCATAGACCTACTACCAGGAGCTCCTTTACCCACCAGTCTTGCTGCCGGAACGGGAAGCTATGGAGAAATACATAACTGAATCCCTCGCTGCCGGCATAATCCGGGCCTCTTCATCACCCATCGTGTAGAAAAGAAGGATAAGACCCTTTGACCCTGTATTGATTATCGGGGCCTCAATAACATCATGGTCAAAAATAAATATCCACTGCCTCTGCTCACATCCGCTTTTGAACTTATCCAGGGAGCAACTGTATTCAGTAAACTGGACTTAAGAATGGAAGACAGAATTCAATACCCACCTCGGACATTTCGAGTACCTTGGTATGCCTTTTGGCCTCACCAATGCACCTGTAGTCTTCCAGGCTCTGGTCAATGATGTACTAAGAGACTTTATTAACCGATTTGTGTTTGTCTACCTAGACGGCATTCTGATCTTCTCCTCTTCCCAAACTGAACACGAGGCCCAGGTCCGGCTGGTGCTGCAACGCCTTCTCGAGAACCGGCTGTTTGTCAAAGGCGAGAAATGTGAGTTCCATGTATCCACTGTCTCCTTCTTAGGGTACATCATAGAACAAGGAAATCTCCGACCCAATCCTGTGAAGGTAAAAGCTGTAGTGGACTGGCCGGAGCCAAACAACCGTCGCCAGTTGCAACGCTTCCTAGGCTTCGCCAACTTCTACAGGAGGTTTATACGGGACTTCAGCAGAATTGCCTTACCATTAACCCAGTTATCCTCTCCCAAGATTGTTTTCCAGTGGAATGACGCCGTTCAATCAGCCTTTCAGGAGCGCAAGAAATGGTTTGCCTCAGCACCCATCCTGTTCCTGCCTGACACTACTCTTCGGTTTGTGGTAGAGGTCGACGCATCTGATTCGGGGGTGGGGGCCGTCG
>NW_005187479.1:2839974-2841896 GCF_000239375.1 Pundamilia nyererei | reverse complement strand
ACCCACCAAGGGAAGGGGGCCCAGGCCCATCCAGACCGGGGTCTATGGCAGCAGCACCGCCAAGCCCCACAGGACCCGGGGCAGCCCACCCAACCCCACCGCAGAGGAAACTGTACCCACCCCAACATTCAATAATCTCCCAGACTACACAGGACAATAGACACCCAGGTTAAGTTTATTCTCCACCTCTGCTATGACTCTCCCCCATCTGCAGAGTGGACTCCTGCAAGGATGGAACAACCTCCCTGCCAGTTAAAGAGCCCCCCAGTTAGGCCACTGCACCAGAGGCCCCCTGCGCCAGGGCTGAGCCCCAGTGCACCCACCCACCCACAACCACACCAATGAGGACCGAAGCCCCCAAGGCCCAGCCAGAGCCCTAGCACGGAGGCGACGCACCCCCGAACCCCAAGCCCCCACACCTGCCCCGGATCCACTCAGCCAGGCTACCAGGCCAGTAACCTACGTCCGCCAGCACAGACCCTCCCCCAGCCCTGCTGCACGCGGCCATGAGGAAAACACCCTCTAAGAGCAATCAGGGCCACTAACCAGGTTATGACCACAATCCCCAGGTTAAGCCCTCCAGGGATAACGTCCCTAGGGTTTTCCCAGATGCCCTAAGCCCGTCCCAACCTCCACATCAAAAACAATAGCGAAGGCGGGACGAAACCATGACCCCCTCACCCCCGCTAGGTGATGGAGCCGATCAAAGGAGCCCAGAGGGATTGATCTAATGTGTTGGCAGAGGCTGTATCGAGACTAATGTGATCTATTAGATGGTTTCTATATTTGCTAGAATTAAGATTATTTTTATTTTTCCAGTTCAAGAGGACCGTTTTCTTGGCAATGCATAGGGCAGTAAAAACCATGTGGACTGTATTAGTTTCTGTAGTGACATCATCCAATTTGCCCAGCAAGCACACTAAAGGGAAGGTTGGAATTTTACATTTCAGACACTTTGACGTCTTCACATATCTCGTGCCAAAACTTCTGAACTGGTGGACAGAACCAAAGAGTGTGAATGTAATTGTCTGGTGTTTTGCCTTGACAGTGTGAGCAGTTGTTGGAAGCCCATCTGGAACATCTGATGACCTGTATAGTGTACTCTATGTAGTATTTTGCATTGTATTAATTGCAGACTGGGATTTCTAATCAATTTAAAGATTTTTAAGCATACCTGAGACCAGAAGTTTTGGTCTAAGCTGACTGACAAATCTGCTTCCCACTTTGCAATAGGAAGGGATATTGATTAATCTATTTTAGAAAGTGTTCTGTATATTTTAGACAATAATTTAATTCAACTTGACTGAGGTTAAATTTGTTTTTTATTATGGATTTAATTTGTTGATATTCTAAAAATCTTTTCTTGTTGATCCCATATTGTATAACTAGTCTGTTAAACGGAATAAAGTCTGTTCCTTCTAATATATGTTTCAAGTATTTAATTCCTTCACAACTCCAATCTGGAAAATTAATCATATTGTTTTGTAATATGTCAGGGTTGTTCCAGATACATATGTATGTATGTATCTGTTTGACATTGAAGGGGCGTCATTAAATTCAAACCCTGATGGTATAAAATATCTGCTTATGCTTTGATTAGTCGAAGATCAATTGCTGTCTGCGTACGGTGGTGATCTTCCCACGCGTGTGTTCATTAAAATCAATTGTTTGACGAAGCTCTTCTGGACCATGGTTGTTTTTACTCTCCTCCTCAATATTTGAACCCTTAACAATGCCCTCTGCAGCTCTCCACCTTCCCTGAAAAGATGTCTTTTTTGTACACTTATGCAATTAATAAGGGGACGCAAGAACTCTCTAATGTTGGTCGATAATGTTGACAGATAATTGGAGATGACAAAATCTGCTCTACACAACTGCTCTGTAATCAGAATTTCTGTGTTTTGTTCAACAATTAAATCCTC
>NW_005187479.1:2835960-2837787 GCF_000239375.1 Pundamilia nyererei | reverse complement strand
CCCAGAGCCTGGTTCCTTGGGAGGTTTCTTCCCACTTAAAGGGCTTTTTTCCCTGTAGCCAAGTGATTGCTTACAGTGGTATTGTTCTGTAGGGTCTTTCCAGCCTTCCATCTTCTTTTGCTTATCCAGGGCCGGGTCATGGGGGGAGGTCTGCTTGGACTTGACTGTCCAAGCAGACCTCCCTCTTCCCAGCCACCTCCTCCAGCTTGTTCGGGGGAACATCAAGGTGTTCCCAGGCCAGCTGAGAGATATAATCTCTCCAGCGTGTCCTGGGTCTGCCATGGGGCCTCCTCCCAGTGGGACATGCCCGGAACGCCTCACCCAGGAGGCGCCCAGGCATCCTTGTCAGATGCCCGAACCACCTAAACTGGCTACTTTCAATGTGAAGGAGCAGTGGCTCTACTCTGAGCAGCGAGTAGCCAATTTCTTAAAGATGGGAACCACTACCCCGGTCTGCCAATCCAGGGGTACTGTCCCTGACCTCCACGCAACATGGTAGAGGCATGTCAACCAAGACAGGGTCTTTACCTTACAATATTCAACCTCTTCAGGTGACTGGTGTTGTGATTTAGTGCTATAAAAATGTATTTGAATCGAATCTTGCTCACTTTAGGGGCCGCTTCCATCTCACCCAATCTCTAAAATCTTCTTCTGTCACACCAACCCTCTGCATGTCCTCCTTCACTACATCAGTGAACTTTTTCTGCCTTCTCTAAATCTTCAGCATCAGTTTTTCCAACATATCCTATCCTATAGTATTCCTCCTCTGGACATGTCCAAATCACCTCAACCTGCTCAACCTGAGTTGTCCCCCCTGATGTACTCATTTGTAATCTTCTCCATCCATGGTGGCAGTGCCACCATCTCCAAATCATACATCACAGCAGGTCTCGCTGCCATCTTGTAAACCTTCCCTTTCTCTCTTGCTGCTGTCACAAATCACCCTGACACTCAACTCCACCCTCCCTGCACCCTGTTCTTAAACACATGAAACTTGCACCACTGGATGAACCAGATGACTGCAGGTAACATTTGGACAAAAAGTCTCATGACTCCATCTTTAGGGCTTAGTTAAATTAAATATTTAATAAGTTAATTTAACAATTAAAGACATATTCATCCAAAAGACACTCTTATAAAGTAGATTAAATATAGTGTTGACATAACATCTAGAGGTATGATTTGTTTTTTTAAAGAGTTAAATGTTGTAATTACATGAACAAAAGTGCTTTATGGCATCAGGGTTTTAACACCTTTTACGTTTTTATAATTATTTTAGGTGTAAAAGCTCAAAATAATGACATAAATATATCTGTTCATGTTATTATCACAATAATATTATTATTATTATGGCAAGTCAAGTTTGGATTCATAAATATCATCAATGATGTTTCTCCACAGCGGGCTCATCAATACCTGGTGAGAAAAGGTCAATCCAGCTCTGACTTGAGGCTTTTCAAGAAACAGCTCAACTTGATCTGGTTCCACCTCTACCACAGGCAGAGAAACACAGGGTGAGATCTCCTCCTGCCAACCATCCCGCTTTAACTGTGTCCAGTTGTTAAATTCATCCATGAGATTCTGCAACACTATAATTTAATATGCATTTCTTTGGTAAGAAGTATGTGTGTTTCTGTTCTTAAATTGATCATCACCAGCCTGGACTCCAGTGGATTTGAACATGTGTTTGTTGGCGAGACAAAATCAGGAACAGAAATCATTGGTTTTCACAACTGGGTCCAGTTCTACCTGCAAGAGAAAAACCAACACTTGGACTACAAAGGATATAAAGCCAGGGAGCATGATTTGGTAAGAATAACAGTTCAC
>NW_005187479.1:2832572-2835100 GCF_000239375.1 Pundamilia nyererei | reverse complement strand
CAAGAAATGGCCCCTTTGCGTCTTCTATGGCATGATCATTGTTGGTGTGAACTCGTGGATCATTCACAATAAGAATGCAGTGAAGAGAGGTGACAACCAAATGCAGAGGAGGCATTATATGCAGGCTTTGGCACCGGCACTTGTCAAACCATTGGCAGAGGCTTCCCTCTTCAAATCTGACACGTCAACTCACAGTCCTGATCTGTAGCATCCTCGACATCCCTACCCTTGTCACTCTTGCAGGTAAGGCAGGACCAGCAGTAGAAGAAAATAGTATTCCCTTAGTGAGGTGTGCTGACTGCCCCGCAGGCTTGTACAGGAAGTGTGTCCATGCCATTATTACCCTGCGTGTACTGACAGCATGTAAGGAATGGCTAAGTAAGAGTGGTCCTAGAATTTGCATGTTATCCTTATTTAGGGCAGTGCTTATGGATAAATATCACAAAGTGGTGATTACCAGGGGAATTCATAGGGTGAAGAAAATATTTTAGTCAATTGATCATTTTCACCCACTCAAAAATGCCATTTCTTGTTTCTCTCTCCTGCAGCTGTTCGCATGTAGAACAGCTGTGCCTTCACCAGGGAAGTCTCAAATGTCCCTGGAAGGGCAGGTCAAACCCCAACTTTCCAGTGTCATTATTTTTTGTTTAGGAATTTTTTATTCTCATATTCCTAATTTTTCAGTAACTTTGGAGCATTTCTTTAGGGTCCCCCCATGACATTTGTTTTGTTAGACATGTTGAAAATACCACAGTTGAAAACAAAAGAAGACCACTCTAATTTTTTGTCATAATTTGATATATTTCTGATGTTAGTGATGGTGTTACTTTTTATAGTGACAGTGTTCTAGGGTTAAACATGACAGTGAGTTCAGCACACCGTTACTGTATACCCGTTAGTTTCTCCCATACTTGAAACACATTTTAATCAAGAAGCATTAAAATTTATCAGAGTGTGTAAGGGCTGGTGTGTTCTGTTACCTTCAGGAGGGCAACAACTTCCATTTTTCCAGTTAAAAAGGGAAAACAAACAAATAAACAGCAAGTTTGTTTTTATTCATAAATCATGGAAAACTATTTGCACTGGGTGCATGTTTATGCACGGTCTCCAAATTGAACACTAGAAAAAACAATATGTCAGAAATGACAAACTGGGACAGCACGTTCCCCTTCACTCTGCAACTCTCTGTAAGCGAACAGCCTGCACACCTTTACAATGTTTTCTTTCTTCCTTATTGGAGTTATTTCTGAACCAGCTGCCTAATCCAGATCTTATTTCACCTAACTTCATATTTACTCTATCTCTCTATCGCTCTCCTGTTTTCTTTAATGAACTGCTTTGATGAAATTTTCAATTCCATTTTTTTTATATAGTGACAAATTACAACCTTTGACTTTGGAGGGTTGTACTTGGCCTGCTACGCTGGATGTAAGAAGCTCTTCTCTCAACTGATCAACATTCCCAAGGCCACAAGGTAGTCTAGTACATTGGCTGTTGCCTTTTCTGTGTACTGAAATGAGGGGATGCAGATAAATGCAATTGCTGTCGGACTATCCAGTCTTTGAGTGATGACGTGATGAATCCTGTTTCTGGGCCCAAAGTGGTCTGCATTTAATAAAGCTGATGTGTTTTTATCATGTTTTAATTATTTCTATCTTGTTCTATTTAATCTCAACAAGCCTCTAAAACAGTCAGTGATCACTGTTGGCTTCTCTCAGTTTTTATTAGGCTACTACTAATCATTTTAAAGCTCAGTTTTTAAACCCTTAAGATGTAACTACAGCCCAGCCCATGCAGCAGTATATTAATGACTAACCTCGTATTGTGGATGGATTATCTCAGTGGTTTTCCTGTTTGGTCCATTTACAGCATCCTGCCATGGTATTGCATTTGCCCCTAATCATTGGGAACCCTCACATTAACTTTTATCGAGTGGAAAAAAAGGTTTCCGTTCGTTAGCGTTCCTCCTCCAGCTTTACTGTTTATGTTATGTTAACATAGCTTTGTCGCGCTAGCGATAACGTAGCACATCATTATATACAAGCTAGCCCAACCTCAGTAGCCCTACAAACGTCGCTGCTGTTTAGTTTTCTGTCTTAATTTATGTTGGAAGTGATAGCAGAGCTGTACGTTTTAATTTGTTTCATAAATTGCTCAGTCAGAACATGGTATATTATATTTAGATGGCCGCTAGCGAGCTAACTCCCTGCTAACTTCTAACTCCGTTAAATATCATAAATTGTGTTTTCATGGATGTCTGGATGTTAAACTTAATTGTTACACCTGGTAGAACAGCCACACTGATCATTTTATTACAGATTAGAGAATTTAGACAGTTTCTAACTCTCAGTAATGCTGCAGTGATCATTTGACTTAGGGACTTGCAGCGGAGTTTGGGCCCAGACATGGGCAATGACGTCAGACTTAAAGACCAGATAGGAAAACCCAGACATTTTTATCAATCTCAGAAATCCCCCCAGACGCTCCGGATGGAACGTGAAAAGTGGACATGTCCGGGGAAAAGAGGA
>NW_005187479.1:2828271-2832552 GCF_000239375.1 Pundamilia nyererei | reverse complement strand
CTCCCTTCTCAGCTCATCCTTAAGATTATTAATTATTTCTCTTTTCATTTTAAGATGTTCATAAAGTTCATCTATGAGATCTTCGTTATGAACAATCTTGAAATTTTGCTTTTTGACTTTTTCTTTCAGCCAAAATATTTGCAGTGTCAGACTTTCTGTTGTCTTTTCTTGATACTCAAGATTTTGTAAACGTTTCTTGAGATTTGTGTTCGCTGCTTTTAATTTGTTTATCTCAGCAGCAATGCTGCTGTTCTCCTTAAGGAGATATTCTTCCTTTTCCTGAAAGTCACAGTGCATCATTTGAACGGTTTTAACCTGTTCCTGCAATTTAGCCTCCAGAGATTCCACCTGTGACTGTTTGTCATCCAGAGCCTGTCTCACCCGACGCTGAAGAGTACAGATTTCTTTTTTCAGCTCAACTATCTGTTCAGTCTTGTGATCTATTTCTCTATTCTGTTTTTCTATTATCTCTTCTTTTTTTGATATTTTATGGTGAGCTTCTCCCACTTGGTGCTCAAGTCTCACTAACGCTTCCTTGAGATGTGCGTTCTCTTTCTTCTGTTCATTTCTCTCCCTTTCAATCTGAGACAACTCAGCAACAATGTTGTTGTTCTGCTCAAGCAGAGATGCTTCCTTTTCCTGAAATTCATGGAGCATCATCCGAAAGGTTCTAACCTCTGCTTGCAAATTTTTATTCTCTGCAACAATTAGAGCTTGGATGTTATCTGACTGTTGAGTCACTTCTTCAAGCTCAACCATGCTTTCCCTAAAGTGGACATTCCTGTCATGCACATCTGTACTCATTTGTTCACGCTCATTTTTAAAGCGATAGTAATTCTTTTTGTAATATTTCTTTTCGCGCTCCGATATTTCTCTCTCCACTAACCCACATAGTTCGATTGATTCCGCTGGAATCGCTCTGTCAAACTGTGAATTATTGACTATTTCTCGTGACATTTCTTTAAAAGCTTAATGTAACGTGTCGAAAGAAAAATACGTGTGCTTAATTATTTAACTTTAAAATAGTCCCTTTCTGAAAGGTTTCTGGTCTGGCAAAAGTTACTCGGGATCTTGCAAAAGTTTTGCGAGCGTCCGCAAAAGATCCTGCTACTTTTTGATGGCGGTTCTGTTGAAGGGTGCGGTACGGTACGGAGCAGAAATGGAGGAGGATTTAGAACATTTCCTGCGGTCAAGAGAGGTCCCACAAGAGGACATCATACACATGCATCAAGACAAAGTACGTATAAAATTCCGTAAGTCAAAGAACAAGACAGCATAAAACACCGGGGTTGAGAAGGCGAGTAACTTGTTGAAAAACACTTGTTGTATATGCAAGCCTTTAATGTTAACTCTTGTAAATATGTTCAGGTTAATTAACATAACTGGTTAAGTGCACATATGTTTTGAAATTTCATAAAGTTATCTGGCTGTGCCGTTACCATGGTAACGTGGACGCCACTGTAATACATCCTTTTACTCTTGTAAGTGAGACATGTAGGCTGAAAATAAAGAGGTGTATCTTTTTTCAATGTCTTAAAATCTATTGACATATTTTGCAGACTTTAAGAACATTCATGATTTTTAATAGGCTAAGGTAAAAGATTGAAGAAGAGTCTCATGAACTTGAAGGGTTAATGTGTCTGCTGTCAATTACTGCAGTACTTGCACAAATAAATTTCAAACATATTCAGAACATTGATATTTTAGAATCTGTATAATTCATTTACATTTCTTATGGAAAGTGCATGTTTTTTCTTGTACCCAGGACCATGGACTGAATATCATCGCACAAGGTTTGCCTTTAGATTCAAGCAACCAACTTTCCCCATCAAATTCAGGAGATCCACAGAGCCCCCTACGTGTATCAATTGGCAGGATAAAGGTTGTTGATGATCTTTTGACTGTATTTATGGACAGTAGCATAATGAATGTGACTTTAAAGTTGAACTTTGTAAATGAAAATGCTGTTGATGACGCTGGGGTGTCAAGGGAGGTTTAGACTGCATTTTGGGAGCAATTTTTGGAACAGTGTGAAGGTGAAACTGAACGAGTTCCAAGGCTGAGGCCAGACTTTTGTGAGGCTAAAAGGCAAGCAGTTGGGCAGATATGGGTGAAAAGGCTTACTAGATCATGGTGTCTTTCCTGTGAGGCTGTCAAAAGGCATCAGTTGATGTAGACATTCTGATTACCGTACATCGTTTCTCAACTATCTCCCTCCTGTTGAGAGATCAGCTGTTGAGAAAGTTCTAAAAGGCACATTGGATGAAAATGATGAAGAGGACCTGCTTCACCTTTTCTACAAGGATGGGTTCCCACTTCCCATCACCTAAGAAAAACATGCATCCTGCCATTGAAACAATGGCTCATAAGGCCATTCTCCAAGAGCCAAAGTATATAATGGATTGCTTCTCCACACCCATGGCACGTCTGCAGCTGAAACTGTCAGACAAGGAAAGTGTGTTGTCTCTGTATGAGACAAAGAAGGCCACAGGCAAAAGAGTAGTGCAGCTATTTGAAACAACAAAATTGATACTGTCTCAGGGAGAACAGACAACCTTTAACCATCTTCAGCGTTATGTCAAAAACACTGATGAACCAAAGCTGAAAAAATCCTGCACTTCTGCACAGGATCTTCTGTGATCTGTGTTGACAAAATTTGTGTGTGCTTTAATGCTGAAACTGGGCTCAACAGAAGGCCTGTTGCTCATACCTGTGGAGCTACCCTTGAAGTGCCATTTACTTACAGTTCTTATCCTGAATTTTGTACCGGGTTCGACAATGTCCTTTCCAGCAATTACTTTGAAATGGACATCATTTGAACTTGATGTGTGTACTAATGGTTACAGCTGTAATTGTTATATGTATGATTATCCTTGAGTTCATAAATTCTGTCTTTTTTTTTTATTTATCATTGAAGCATTTGATACATTCAGCCGTATAGTGAGCAGTCATCAATTTAATTTTCCGATGGTTTAGTTGTATGTTACCTCAGATTTCACAAGGACTTTTCATTGTTTAAAATGCTTTGAAAATGACTTTTCCTCTGCTAATGTGTTTCCTCTTTTTTCGATAAATGAGTGCAAATAAAAGCAGCTCCAGTTATTCAGATATTTTAAGATAAAATAAATGTTTTAACTGTTCTCAATTTTCTTCCATGGTCCATATTTTTTAGTCCATCCATCTCTTAAACGTTAATGTTGATTCAGAACAAAACCCTTACTTTAGCTTGATGCTGAGAAACTGAACTTTTTAACATGGGGTTCTATGAGGGCTGGCTGGCTTTTGAATCCAGCACACCAGAGCCTGACCAGAAACTGGTCGCTCCTGATATGGGCGTCACTTATGGCTGCCGTAATAGCATTTGAGCTTCTGATGAGGTCACGCATGAGGCGTTTTCATAATAAGACACGAAACGAATGCTGAATAAAATTTGAAATGTTTCTGCTGAGCTATTTAACAAGTCAGCAGCGCCGCTGTGTGGCCAAATGAGCGTACTGCATCAAAAATCAAACGAGACGCTGAAAATGAGAGACGTGGATAGTTTTCCATTGTTTCTAATGCAGGACGCTTCGCACAGCATCACGCACACAGACAAAATTCTTTTAAAATAAATTATGTTAAAACGTTGAATTATGTTAATCAATGATGCGACAAAGTAAAAATACTCCATTACTGTACTCATGTAGAGTTACAGTATTCGAGAATTCTCCTGAGAGCTTTGGTTTTACACCAAACATCTGAAGTCAAACGTCTCCACTGCAGTGCCTTGCGGTCAGCAGCGGATCAATTCCCATGACAAAGTGGTCAGGATTCTACAGAGCATCCTGGTATTACCTCACCCTGTGAGGATTTTAATATGTCAGATTATATTCTTTTTTTTTTTTATACATTTGTCAACAGAACACAAGTTTCCACTGAAATCACAGAAAACATACCTGACAGAATCCTTTGGTTGTTCCATATCCACCTGCACAGGAAGACCAGGCCAGTGTTTCTTACAGACCTTTGGTTCAATGGCAGACACGTCCACCACCGTCGGCTCATCAACAGGTTCGCCGTCAGTTTCAGTTTTTCCCCATCCAGCCACCTGACACACTTGATTTTCTTTTAGGTTTATTTCAGCACGTGGAGGCTGAATTGTTTGTACTCTGTGAACTAATCGAACGTTCACACACAACTGGAGACACAACATGAAGTAAAAAATAGAAACACATTTTCATGTAAAAACTCTTTTAAAAATATAATTATTCTACAAATACATCACATGAAACTGATGCTGCT
>NW_005187479.1:2826767-2827914 GCF_000239375.1 Pundamilia nyererei | reverse complement strand
ACTCAAACTGTCCTTTACTCAGTAGAAAGACTTTTATACATCACGCGTCTTAGTTTGAAGGCTGGTCTATCGTTATCATCTCGACTTCCTGTCATGCCAAACTCTCTGCAGTGCAGGTTTGATTTACCATTATCTAATGTCAAAAGGGGGATGGTGCGTTACAAGGCAGCAAGAGAGACAGAAAGGCAGGAGAGTTCAGGTAAGAGTTGGATTTTAAATAGAGGGCTCTGTGTGCGGGCAGGCAGAGATGAGGATCCAAATGCAAGACTCAAACACAGAATTGTAACTCAAAACCTCAACTTTATTGCTGGAGAAATTAAAACATGAACTGAACAAGGGTAGTGAACACGAAAATATTGACCACAGTATAAAACACACATCCGATGGTACGATGCGGCACTGAGCAAGGGCAAACACAGGGCTAATATACACAGGGAAGTAATCAGGGAATGGAAAACAGGAAACAGGAAAACAATACACACTAAACTAACACTAAACTAAGACACGGACTGGACAGAGAGAGACAGACTAGACACTGAACTAAACCAGCAAAAAACATGAGAACACAAAACCTAAGAACTAATCCCTAAACAAGAATAACTAAAACATAGATTAATAATCATCATCATCATCATAACCAACAAAAGCACCACAAGAGAATAAGAAAACAATCCATAATGCAAAAACACACCAAAACATAACAACTCAAAATACTGGCTCAAACTGACCCAGAACCGTGACAGGTAAGGAGATGTCATTTCAGGACTTAAACCAGACTCTAAGAAATTGCTGTGTCTAATTTTGCGATGCTGCGAGTAACAAACTGGGTTCCGTCTGGAGGTTGAAGAGGAACTCTCCCTCGCCAGGCCGACAGCCGTCTGTGCCACAGTTTATCTCATCTTAGTTTATCTCATGGAGTGCAGGGCTAAATTTAAAATTATTAGATATTTAAGACAATGTATATATTCTTCTATGACAAAAAATACAAGTGTTCATTTAAGCAAATAAACAGAGCCGTAAGAGATGTTTTTCAGAAATTGTTGTCTTTATTTTGATTTGCAACTAACAAATTTTTTAAAAATTTGTAGTTTTTGTCGTGCTCTCTATTATGTGAACCCCTCACCTAATTTGTTATGTTTTTTAACAA
>NW_005187479.1:2824985-2826348 GCF_000239375.1 Pundamilia nyererei | reverse complement strand
TATGGTTTTCTGGACTGTGGATGAAAAGCAGTCCATCATTACTAGTCTTTAAAAGGGAACTAATCCATCACCAAGGTGGCAATATGGCTCAAGGAAGCCATAGACAGAGTTAAATAGGCAATCACTGTTAAGCACTGAAAAGCCCCAGTAAGCTGCAGGTATAATAAGGCCTACTGCGGCAACACCTAAACCTATTTTAAGTAGGCGTTTGGCACCATGACGCCATGAACCACTAGTCGGAGCCACGTCAGGAGATGGTTCTGAGACAGGACAATCAAGCTCTTCAGGTTGAAGACCAAGATTCTCCTGTGTCGGGACCACATCAGGAGGTGGTTCCGAGGCAGGGAAACCTCCAGCATAACCAGGCTCAGGAGGGGACAGTCAACTGCTGGGACTGGTTGGGGGGGAGGGTGAAAAAAGAAAAAAGATGAAGAAGGTGGAGAATATGTGTTAGGGGGGACAGGAGAGGTGCAAATTAAGATGGATCACAGTTGGAGGAGGACGAGGCTAAATCATCTGAATAAGCGGCAGAACCAGCCTTTTTTCTTCTTTTTCAGGTATTTTTCCATGAGCTCGTTCTCCAGGATAAGGGTTCTCAATTGATCGTTTGTTTCTACATTCTGCTGCTCGAGTTGCTGGCATCTTTGCTCCATTTCTTTTAAGGTTTCTTGTTTTTTTCTAAGCTTTTCTGTCAGGTCTTTGTATGCTGCCTCCTCCATTAGATTTGCCTTGCACATGTCTGTATTTCTCTCTTGCTTTTTGTTGTGCATCTCTTCTAACAGCTCATTTTTTCTCTGGATTTCTTGACTCGTACGCTGCAGGTCCTCATGTATTTTCTCTTGTTGTTGGCTTTTGTGCCTGCATTTCAATTATTTGGCTCTTAAAGTCACTGGACTTCAACAACATCTCCTTAATGACCGCTGAGTGTTTTCTCTTCATTCCATCAATCCTACGCTGCATCTTTGAACATCGTTTTTCCAGTATTTCCTTTTCTCTTTGCAGTTCAGGTGTTTCATTACAAGCGTCTAGCAATTCTAGATTCCTTCTCTCAAAGTCCCGGAGAATACGTTTTTCTTTTTCCTGTTGCTTTTTTTCTTCAAGAAGCTCTTTATTTTTGCACATTGTTTTACCAAACCTGACTTTCAGATCGTTGTACAATTTCTGTGTGGCTTTGAGTTTGTCCTGCATTTGTATTTCCTTTTCTCTTTGCAGTTTAAGTGTTTCGTCATATTCTTTATTATAAAATTCTTGCAATTCTAGATGCCTTCTCTCAAAGTCCTGGATAATAAGTTTTTCTTCTTCCTGTTGCTTTTTTTCTTCAAGAAGCTCTTCATTTTTGCACTTTGTTTCACCAAACCTGACT
>NW_005187479.1:2791238-2792849 GCF_000239375.1 Pundamilia nyererei | reverse complement strand
TTTATCCACAATTAGGGCATAAATCTCTGAATAAAACTTTGATACAAAATGTTTATGCTCCCTATTATCCAGAAAGAATTTCTCCAATCGAAAAGAGGCTGTTGAGATTTGTAATGATTTAGCATTTTTTAAACACATAATTTCTCAATTGCAAATTCTTATAAAACTCTGTCTTTGACATAGAATACTGGGACTTCAAGGATTCAAATGATTTAAACTCACCATGTTTAAAGAGACCTACAGCATGTTCTAATCGCTTTAATAGAATATTATGGTCAACAGTATCGAACGTTGCACTGAGGTCTAGCAGAACAACCACAGAGATGAGTCCACTGTCAGAGGCCATAAAAAGATCATTGGTAACCTTCACTAAAGCTGTTTCTGATTAGAGTGCAATGTTACTAAATAATAAAACAGTATTTAAAAAGATGTAATAAATAATGCTGTGATGAGCTCTGAAACCTAACTGAAACTCTTCAAATAAGCCATTCCTCTGCAGATGATCTGTTAGCTGTTTGACAACTACTCTTTGAAGGATTTTTGATATGAAAGGAAGGTTGGAGATTGGCCTATAATTAGCAAGACAGCTGGGTCAAATAATAGCAGTGTCTGCATTTGTCATTACAAATTCAAATATTTACTCAATAAACTGAAAAAACATTAAGATTTAGCATTCCTGTGAATCACTAAACTCATATTTTGTTGTATAACCATTGTTTTTGAGAACTGCCTCACATCTGTGCTGCATGGAATTGATTATCTTCTGGCATGTGCAAACAGGTATACCAGCCCAGGATGATTTGACAACCTTCCAAAATTCCTCTGCATTTCTTGGTTTTGCCTCAGAAGCACAATTTGTCACCGCACAAGTTTTCTATTGGATTAAGGTTCAGGGATTGGGCTTGCGACTCCATAACCTTAATTTTGTTGGCCTGGAACCAAGATGCTGCTCGCTTACTGATGTGTTTGGGGTTGTTGTCTTGTTGAAACACCAATTTCAAGGGCATTTCCTCTTCAGCTTAAGGCAGCATGACCTCTTCAAGTATTCTGATATAAGAAAATTGATCCATGATCCCTGGTATGTGATAAATAGGCCCGGCACCATAGTAAGAGAAACTTGCATGTAGAACATGTGCTGGCTTCATCCTTAAATTAGGGCTACATGATTGACACCTGTTTCTTCACATAATGAATGACCTCACTGATTGAACTCTACAATGCTATTATTTTTGAACATGCCCATTTCACTTAATTATTCAATTACACAGACTCAGGTGCATTCATATCATTAATGTTGTGTCTGTTGTAGAGCTGGGCAATAGAACGATAACGATATGTATTGCAATATAACGTCTTCTCGATAGGAAAATACAACTATCGCGATAGACCTCATCTCTCTCTCTTCCTCTTTAAAAAAAAAAGAAAAAGGAACAGCCAATCAAAATTAAGTAGCGCAGAGCCGAACCACGTCACGTGACTTGTTACGTACAGCACAAGTGCCAAGCCGCACGTGTGTATTTGTTTGCGAAGCAGCTAACCGCCGTGTCGACCGGGTAATGGAGAAAATGAGTGTACCAAGTAGAGAAAAATCAACCGAGAGAACGGAAGAGA
>NW_005187479.1:2787500-2788649 GCF_000239375.1 Pundamilia nyererei | reverse complement strand
GTCAGCTTGTCTCTTGTGTCATTAGTCAGATTATGTTCAGCCCTGTACTCACCTGTTTCCAATCATTGTCATCATTCAACCTGTGTATTTAAGTTCCTCAGTTTCACCAGTTCTTTGTCGTGTCGTTGATGTTGTGTACGCTGTCCGTGTTTCCAATCCAGCCAGCTCAGTCATTTCAGTTCAGCCAGCCCTCTGTTTCATGTCCTGTTTCATCCGCTCATCATAATAAATCACCAGGCACCAGGCCTGCGTTTGGGTTCCTTCTTCCTCGCCTCCACACAAAACCTGACATAAGGGGTGGTTTTGATAAATAAATAGGAAAAGGGACGCTAGTAGGTAGATCAATAAAAACTTGTAGAGGGACTTTTGATAGATGAGACTGAGAAAAAAGGCTCACTGTGCTTCAAAGCCCTGTGTCTGCAGGCAGGCGAATCATGCCTAAGGTATTTGAAGGAGTGGGAGGAGGATCAGAGCAGTGAAAAGAGATGCACACAAATAAAGAGTTGTTGAATATAAAGAGGAAAATAGACACTGCTGCTGATACATAATGTTGTTGCTGTTTAAAGAATTTAAATGGGAAGATCTGCAGAAATAAAATTTGTTAAAAGCAATAAAACAAAGTAAAGTGAAAAGGTGTGAGCAAAATTGACTAAAAGAGAACAATAAATACCAGAATAGGGATCACAGGCAACTGATTGGTTTATCAGCTTAATAAAATTAAGACCAAAAATTAAATAAGTTCGAAATAGAGCTGATTGAATTGACTAAATATACCTGCAAAAAGGATGAAGTCAAGTTGCAGGAGCATGGAAGAGGATAAGGTAATAACGTAAAAATAAATAAAAGGATAAAATAAACTAGCACTTAACTATAATATATCCAAACAGCACGTAAGACCGAGAGTGCATGATAAGGTAGAAGCCAAGGAAGATATAGTTTGTCTGTGAGCACCCGTGTGTACACCTGTGTGCATGAGCGCGTTTGAGTTGAAAGAAAAAAGGTTTATCCATGTAAAGATCTGCTAGAGGGTATGGGGAGTGTTACAGATTCAAATATTGGGATGGATACAAGAGGAAAAACCAAAATAACAACACTGGTCTGGCCGGGTTGAGTCAAACGATGATTTTAATGATCACACGTGTGGGAGAT
>NW_005187479.1:2784440-2785532 GCF_000239375.1 Pundamilia nyererei | reverse complement strand
TGTTGACTACTTCTGACACAGCAAAGGAACCTTCTCGAGGACAGGCACTGACTCCCACTTATCTCCTGGAGCCAACTGTCCCTTATGGAGACACAACATTGCAGCTACAAGGTTTCGCAGATTGTTAAGTTGATCTGTGTGTAATGCTCTGAATCAGGTATGTAAAATTAAATGAATGTTGTTTAATCAACTGCCACTACGTAAACCTTAGCAAAAGATATAACTGAATAAAAGATCACAAAGAATAACATGATATCAGTGTTATGTAAGCGCGTGCGGCCTTCTATGCTCGAAGTCACCCCACTCCATAGATCAGCCAAACATCGCGTTGACTGTAGCTTTTAACCCTTATTAACTTGAGCACAACTCTATAATGAGCAACAAACTGCAATATGTATAAAATGATCATGGTTACACCTGCAATGAAAGATCATATGATTATCCAGACACCTGTAAATAGAAGATTAACCTGAGGTTATAACAATCACTGTAATACAAATGTTAATGTAATGTCCATAGCTTCAAGCAATGTTTAATGCAATGCTTGTTATATGATTCTGATGCAATAATAATGCTGATGCTAAAATAACAGTAAAACACCCCCTTTTATCATATCATCTCGAAATATACATACCACAAGCCAAACCACACCTTGGTCACACCAACCCTTTTCCGCCCTGAAGATGTCCAACGCCATCTCAGTCTGGACCAGGGTTTTAATCGTTTTGCAATTTTCATTAGTTTCGACTTCAGATTTTCAATTCTATATCAGTTGTAATTAGTTTTTACCAATTGTTTGCTAGTTTAGTTTAGTTTTTATTTTTTGGAAAATCCTTAGCTTCAGTTTAGTTTTGATTAGTTTCAGTTATAGTTTTAGTTGTGTTTGCAATAATTAAGTGTAACAAAATCCCAGCTTTATCATATCAGTCATGCTCTTCTGCTTATCCTTGGGTATTGAGACTATTAACTTTTGCAGCACTGGGTGTTCGTAATTTTGGTTCAAATGAATTGATAAACTTTGTGAAGGCAATTGACTCACACAGTTATGTAGATGTCCCCGTCCTGTTGTCTCGGGATGCATCACGCTGCCTT
>NW_005187479.1:2744263-2746513 GCF_000239375.1 Pundamilia nyererei | reverse complement strand
GTTACATAAAGATACATGTTAGAGGGTTTTTTGGGGGGTATTGGCGCCCTCTTGTAAGAATATTTGGATTGCAGATAAGGGGCAGGTGCTAACAAGAATTTATTCTTCTTCCTGCTCCTTTTCACCCATGGGTGCAGTGTCATATTAATGGGAAGGAGGTTCTGTATGTAGGAAAAGAAAGAAATAAATAAAGAAATGAAATGAAATGTTAGGGATGTTTCCCCAGTAACATCGGCTTTGGACACTGGGCTTTTCATCATGTTAGAAACAGGACCCTGCATTCTTTCAACCCGTGTGCCCATATTATGAAAAGAATGTAGGATTTCTTCGATATAAGAGGAAATGCAGGCTTATAGTTGATGAGGAAGCAGTTAGAGTTGAAGTGAGGAAAAACTGAAGAGAGGTGGACTGCTTTCTTTGACTTAAACCTCTCTCCACAGCTCCTCCCTGTGAATTCAGAGGAAAAGTTTCCTCCTCTCACTCTTCTGGTGTAGCAACGGTTTGACTCAGTTATTAGAAGATACTCCAGTGGTTGTCTGTTTTCTTCAAGCAAAAGGGAAGTTTGGACATGAAAGTGTTTGGCGGGTAGCAAAAGCACTAGAATCTGTTCTTCCAGTGTGCGGCATCATGAAGCCGTTACTGCGCTTCAGCTTCCCTCTGTGGACTCTTCTGGTCTTCTGCGCCTTCCTCAAGGTAAGAAAAACGTAATCCTCTATACATTATGAGCGAAATGAAACACGACATAATTGCACTTTCCCAACTATTGCAATGCGCACGGTTTTCATGAGCTGGTGGTTCCTGCACCTGTTGCGCAGGTATTAACACATCCACAGAAGTCGGTGTGGTGTACCGCTCGCTTAAAGGGAAAGTTTATGGAAAACATTTCTGCAGTTATAACATATTAATTCTGTGCTGATACCAACAAAGATGTAATAGCAGAATAAAACATGGTCGTCTGAGTTTCAACTGCATAAAGATTTATGTCAGCAGGTAGTTAATATGCTGGACTAGAGCTGGACAGGTTTAACAATGGAGGACTATTAAAATGCATCCCTATCTAATAATTAATTCCAAAGTAGACTAAATGACTGTTTTTGTATCAAACACTGGAGAAGCTTGTTTTTAAGAACTTTTAATTTTAGAAAAACTGCTCACATCTCACTCTCTTTTTTTTCCTCCACCTGTCACACATTGGCACCCTGGCCTAAAGGAGTAATAGCAACCAGAAGCACATAAACATTCAAACTGAGTCTATAGTTTACATTATTGTATTTGCACAACTCTGTTGCTTGTGAAGCTCGCACACAAGAATTTCACTCACATGTGCTGTACCAATGTACCTGCACATGTGATGTGACAATAAAAGTGATTTGATTAGAAGCTGTAAACATAACATCTCCTCTTTAACCCCAAAAAGAAATTCTCAGCTAACATAAAGTCCAAGTATGAATCAAACATTAAATAACATGTTTACTATCTCATGACATATTGTTTTGTCCATGTTGGAGGTTGTCTTTCCCTTTACAGGATTGAACCTATGACCGTCTGTGTTAGACTGATAATTTCCCTCGCTGTATCAGGTCTTGGTGCTTCTTTTGAGTTCTCTGGGCAGACTAAAAAGCATGCTGCGTTCCATCTCTTCCCATCACTGAGAATGAAAGAACTGTGACCAGTCTGCTGCAGTACCAAAAATTATTGGTCTCTCCTTTTCCTATGTGGAAAAATTTGCATACTCTAACTGAAGCACCAACAGTCACTTTAGTAGGTTTAGTAGTATCTCTCTTTTTGTTTGTTATACAGCATACTTTTGTCCTGTGTCTGTGGCACTTTAGCTCTGATGTGGTCATACTGTCCATCAGTCGGCAGAGTCAGGATGTCCAATGTAGTCCACATTGGCCTCTCTCTGAGGTACTGGTCCATTATCGGTGCAGGAATGTTCTTCGTGGGCAAAAACAGAAGATAGGAATGTCATCGCAGTTGCAGTTGTGGCATTTGGGGTGAATGCAAGTTCAGTCAATAAAGGTAATAGGAAACCTGAAGTCATCTGTCCCATATTCAAATGGACCAACGAGAAAAGAATAAGATAAGATAAGATAAGATAAGATAACCTTTATTAGTCCCACACGTGGGAAATTTGTTTTGTCACAGCAGGAAGTGGGCAGTGCAAAAGTTATGAGGCAAAAATTAGAATACAATAAGAATAAATACAGTACACAACTGTACAGAATAGAATAAAATACTATATACAGT
>NW_005187479.1:2696768-2730421 GCF_000239375.1 Pundamilia nyererei | reverse complement strand
TGCTATGGCAGTGAACAACAACAATGAGTACGACTGTCATTCAAACTAAAGTAAATGTCACTGAGCTGACTCATGGAGTGTGCCATACTTTCACTGTCACACAATATTTTCACACTGGAGATTGATTCCACGATGTTTAAAGACTAATGGACCACAGTATTGTGGGGGTTTTTTTGTTTTTGTATGAATTGATTTTACAAATGTCTAATGACGTCTTTCTTCATTTCTCCATTACAATTTTTCCAAACATTGTAGCTGTCACTAGTGTTGCTGTTGGTGTATCGGTACCAGTTTTTCCCATTCTCTTCAGTGTCCTCATCAGCTTTATTATCTACTGAAAAAGGTTTGCCACTATCACCAGTGATATAAAAATGATCTTTAAATCTCTGTGTCTCTGAATAAATTCTAAATTTACAGTTTACATACTTTATCTACTCCTGTAGGCCAGACAAAAAAGAATCACCAGACATCCAGATTCAATCTTTAAGGTAAAATTTGTGGTTTTATCATTTTGTTGTACTATATGCATGATATACTTAGACAACAATTGTTTCTCTAATTGCTGCTTTTTCTTCTTTTTATATTTTTTATAGAGAAAAGATGTAAATTTGAAATCTTCAAATCACAAAACATGAGCATATCTTTCAAATGTAATGTGATGTCACGGTGCTGGGTATGTGACCCAGTGTTGTGAGTGGATTCATTTTTCTTTCCTTTGCATTAAGAAGACGATTTAGGTTTAAGCTTTGATTGGTTTAGTTCTTTTAGTGACTCTTAGTTTATCTATGTTTCTGGGTCATGGTTTCTTGTTTGCTGTTGTTAGGTTCCTTTTGTATTAGTTTCTGTCGCTCTCTCTTCTCTCTTGTTGTCCTCACCTAAGTCTCCGGAGTCGTGGATTTGGGTCCTCTCTCTGCCTGCCACACAGTACCATCATGACATGTTAGTGTTTTTCTGAACAAACCTTATCACTAAACTGTGGTTCAAGCAGAAATGTGGCTGTGAGTGTCGAGGACTTTGAGGCTTACTACCCGAAGCAGAGAGTAGACTCCAAATGTGGCTTTGCAGAGGAATTTAAAGGAAATCACAAAAACTGAATATTCATTTTGCTAGATTCATTTTTATGCCTTTCAGGCTTTTGATAACAGTCATCAAGCTTCCTGGATTCAAATAATAATTTTTATTTTATTATTATTATTATTATTATTATTTTGTAGATTTATGAATGTTGACAGTGGACGAAACTGCACATAGAGCTGCAATAATGGATTATCTGTCTTGGTCACTTTTCTATAGTTGCATGTTTTTGTATTGCTAAGATGTTTTATAAATGCTTCTTAATACTATATATGTCTCACTGATGATTAGATGTTTTTGCTCAGTGTTGGGAAGTTTAGGCTTCCCATGACTTTGTGTTGCATGTTACATTACTTATATAATCAAAATAAAATGTATTTATTATTCAGCCACAAGTGCAGTCTGTAGCTCAAACAACACATTTGCTTTGCATTAAAACACAGAAAATTGTGTGTTGTAATATTTTAAGGATGGCTTGTTTCGAGTCGTGGCACTACTGCCTGAATGACTGTCATGGATTTAAGTGATCCAAATATAAGTGCAGAAGAACGTCTTTAACATTGTCGCAACTTCCCTCACGTACAGTGGCAGTGCATGTGGGTTGATGATACAATGACCTTGAACCTGCAGGTGACCATCTACACTGATCACACCATCTGTGACAGAGGGCTCATCTCTCCTGGATTCCTACAAGGAAACAATCATATTATTTAAAACACCAACTTATTTGCTTACTTAAAACATTGTTTCTAAATTTGCTATAGAACAGACCTCAAGTTAAACAATCTTAGGCTCCCTCCCCACCGGAGAGGTGGCATTCAATGTCTTGCTTGTTATTCTTGATAGCCCTGACCACCACCCGACACACAATAATGTCATGAAAGCATTTTTTTAAAAAGGGCTTTGTAGACATGGCAAATAACCTTTCATTGTAATTGAAATAAGAATGCTGGTTTGAGATTGGAGTCAAGGAGGCCATTTACGTGAAAAGGGAAAGACCATCTGTGAATCGAGGAGGGGGCCTAAGGATACATTATTCAACATCTTACAATGCAGCCATTCCCCAACTCTCTGTGAACGGTACTCATGGCCATTGATCGGTGGTCTTTGATCAGTGGGTTTTGGTCAGTGGTTGCTGATCAATGGTCATGAGAATTTGCATAATTAAGATTAAGGAACTGACCTCCCAGCCCATTGTTCCTTCAGTTGGCTGGTTTCAGTCATTATGCAAATGTACTGTTTATAAGATTTGGGGAAACCTGCAGTCAGCTGAGACTGAAGAAGTCACCTGGATGAGTAACGAAACATTTCTCCCACAAAACGCTACGTCCAGATGAACAGAATCAACTTTTGGAGGCTTTAATTGTAATGATCTTCAGAATAATTTGGGCACAAAAAAATGTAAATTCAAAAACTTGCAGACTTCACTGTATACTGTGCAGACAGTGTGGACCTTATAAACGAAGTTTGTGGAATATGATCTTTCAATAAGTGCAGACCAAACTCTCGTTGTTTGTATTTGCTTACACAGCATGTCTTGTAGAATGTAGCTGTCACAGTCAAATGTGTTTATTTGATTATAATGTTCAAAACTGGGTATTTCATCTAATCCCCATGTTGTAATGTTGCCACCTACTGGTGGACTTGAGTATTGTATTTTGAGGTGCACACTAGTGATGGGAATTTCAGCTCTTTTCAGAGAACCAGTTGTTGTGGCGCGGCTTCCAAAGAAGAGCCAGCTCTTTAGCTCCCAAATGGCTCTTAATTTATTATCATTTGTAACTTCATATTTTAGCCTTATAGCATATAAAGTTTAAATTTCTTCAGTATTGAACAACAGAAATTAGGCTTTCTTGTCCGAGGTCATTTAAGTGAAAAAAAGAAAAGAAAAAGACAGCAGCCACAGCGCTGTAAACAACGGTAGACTGGTGGGTAATAAGCGAATGAATAATACAGAAAACAGAGATTGGAGACGGAAACTGTTCTTGAAGTACAGAGAGAGAGAGATGGAGAGAGAGCTAGCTGTGCATGAAGTGTGATTTTAATAGTCGTGGAAGCAAAACAGCAAAATTCATGACGACATTGATCAAATGTGAAGTGCAGTTTGCTGCTTCTTTTGCTGCTGGCTCGGTGAATTTTGGTTGGAGAGAGACAAAACCTGCAGCTCCGAATCAGCGCAAAAAGACGTAAACACAGAGCGGACCTGACGCAGAATCGCCGAGCTCCACAGCGTGTCCGTCTGCGGGCTGTTGGGTGAGAAAGCCGAGAAAGACAAAGCTGATTCTGATGCGTCGGGTCTGTGTTTGGCCTAATAGAAGGGGTTTGTGTGTGCATCTCGGTCTTCAACATGTTCAAGTGACTGTTTTAGATGGAAACACTTAGTAATGAGTTGTTCTTTTTAAAAAAAAAACAACTCCTCACCAGCACCAATCAGCACAGCAGGAGATGACGGACAAGCAGAAGAAAGAAGTCGACTCTTTGAATGCTGTTATTTAAACATTAATTTGTTTTAGTTTTTAAGATTATGCTCTTTTCTACACTGCTGCCATGTTGTGGGATTCTACATGCCAGATGTTTTTGTCATATGTGATGAAAACATGATGATTACCTGTGTTTTCATTCATACCTGTTGACTACTGTAGCACTACAGTAAAATGTTTTAACCCTGCCTCTGCTTCTGCCTCTCGTTAATATTTAAAATCATATCCAGTGTTGCAAAATAGCTTTCTTTGCAATTCTCCCACTAGAGGGCGATGTTAATGTAGGTAAATAATTTTCAAACTGGGACTGTATCACATTGCAAAGCAACTCCCTTTTATGTAACTAGGCTGAGCTGTCAGCCTGATAAATCTTTTACATGCTGGACAGAAATTAAATGACTGGGAGGGAGGCAACGCAAGGAGACAACAATTCACAGTCTGGCTGCACAATTTGTTGCTTTCTTAAGCAAAGCAGGCTCCAAAGACCTCGATTCTGAAAGACGAATAAGAAAAATCAAACACATTTTCCTTTAAATCTATGTTGATCATCTACAAGTCTTTAGTGAAGATATCTTTAAATATATAAAGCCTTTTATTCAGTCAGAAAAAAATCCACATTGTGAGCCCCTTTATTTTGTTACTTTAGAGCATATTTAAAATGATGCATCACACCGCAAATTAAAAACCTGTGGTGTGATTTCATTGCTCCCTTGTGTTTGGGAGGGGTACCAAAAACTTTGGATCACATATGTGATAGTAACTGTGTTCAGCCCTGAGCTCATGCCTGAGAGTACAACTTGACGAAGCAGAAGTCTTCAGCCAGACACCACATGGACTGATAGTTACCCTCTCCATTTAACTACTGGTTTAATCTACTGTTCTGATTGTATCTGTTTTGATTTTTGATTTTATTTACTGTTTTGTTTGTTTGTTTGTTTGTTTTAATCAATTTTAAATCATGCTTTTTATTTTTGTTTCTAATGTCTCTGTAAAGCACTTTGAATCACCTTGTTGTTGAATTGTGCTATACAAATAAACTTGCCTTGCCTTGCCATTGAGGTTAACTGAATTGTTTGTGGCCTAAGAGGCAGGATTATTAAGCACTGTTAGCATACAATTAATCTCTATTTTTTTTCTATAACATCACAACTAAGTAAAATAATTTGAAAATACTAAAGCTCATAGATTACTTAGATTTCTTCCCATTGATTTAGTTGTGGATAGTTTCAATTATGCAGATCCCAGCTGTTGGAAAAAAACTATTATTCTTGCACTACATGACAATATATAAGTCAGATTTCTCATGTCATGTAGTTCACATCCTGTAATGCCTTCCTTAAGTGTGAGCTCATGTGAGCTACAGCAACAGAGTCTAGTTACTGTCACCTTACAAAGAAAGTCTTTGAACTGTAAAGAAGTGAATACCTGGCATATCCATGTGTCAGTTTTAGCCAAAAGAATCTGCCTAATCTGCACAGGTGGAATGTGATTATGATTTAATGTTTCCCTGAAGCTATTTGTAGGGTTTTTTGTGTGCCTCAATGTGATATGAACATAGTAATAATTATATCCATTAAAAATTCACCTTGTTTGATAAGCCAGTGTCTAATTGTGCTGTTATGGCTAAAATATTCTGTACAGTACTATTAAAAATAGTGTCTTCAAGTCACCATTTGAAGTTTGAATCTGCCCTGATAATGAATTTTTTCACTGTAGATTATTTACTCTTTTTGTACACACACATGGAGCTATTGGGGAATCAGTGTCTTGTTTAAAAAACTGTAATGGGGCAGGCACTTTCCATAACGTTTTATCTCTTCTGATCCAATTGATCTATATGAGCTGATGTTTCCACCATCTCTTAGTTAGATCTTGAAAAGCCCTTTTTCCCCACTTTGCATCCTGATGGAGGAAACGTTTGATGAGAATATGGCAGGAGCTGAGCTACAGAGAGAGCCGATTGGTAGCTGAATGAAGGTCAAAGGGTCGTCTCCTTCCCTTGCATTGTTTCCCATTCAGCAGAGTTAGCTGGATATCTGAGTGGGAGTAAGATGGACCATTGTGTTGTCTAACTGTATGTGTGGGGTTGGCGGAAGGAGTGATAGTCCATAATAGGTCTTGGGAGAGTGTCTGTGTTCTTTTTCCAAGCAGTGAGCACTCCAGAGGAGGTACCTTGGAATATGTTTGAGTGAGTTTCTAACAGTGCATATGTTTACATCTCCTGGCAAGGTACAAATGAGGAGTGTCAACTGAGATCTGGCCAAATGTGTTCCACACAGACTTTTTTGCTCACTTTTAGTAGCCATTGGGACCTGTGATCCTGTTGTGCATAAAAATATATATATATATTTTTTTATATTGTGCACACACACACGCGCGTGTGCGTGTGCACACACACAGCATTGTAATATTGTCAGATATTTGTTTTTTTATTTACACATCTTCGAGTTTCAATTTTTTTTAATAGCATCAGCCACTAAGCTGCAGAGAGGACGATGGTCAGACCAAAGAAAAGAGTGAAAAGTGAATTGATTTTTGAAAACGCTCTTCTGGAGGTCGACAAACAACCCATAGCTGCCAATGGACTTGTTTTTCTTTTTTCTTAAGCTACTGGAGAACATCAATAACAGACCATCAAGATGTGTCTAATGAGGTCATAGAAACATCAGGAGCTGCTTAGGCTCATCTTTTATATACAGTCTTTGCTTTAAATTAGCAGACACGAAGCCTAGTGGACAAATATTGACTTTAAACCTGACAACTGCAACAATTTAAACCTCCATTATACATTTTAACATGCTAGTCTTTGGTAAATTGCTCTCTTTTGGAGACAGCTACAAGCAAAGGAAAAAATAGAACTCTACTCCTCATATATGTACACATACTTGAACAACAAAGCTAATGCCAATTCTCTTACAGGAACTGTACTGGAACTAAATTATTCACATAAGCTACTGGAAAGAACAAACTTTTTTAGCACAACACCTCACCTAAAGTAAAATATATGTTTGATTTAAGTAAAATTTCCCACGCCATGTAGCTCACACCCTGTAAAAAATGTCATTGTGTCTCCGTGAGTGATTGCAACTTATAGAGAAAGTATTTGAACTGTAATGAGGCAAATGCTTAGAATATCAATGTGAGCTTCCTGTCACCACCACTTTATTAGGTACACCTGTTCAGCTGCTTATTAGTGGGGGTGTGATGGGATGATTCATCATCAGTTTGCAAATTCTGGACTGTCTTCTATAAAGCACCATGATTTTTGCTTTCCACAATAATTAGTTAATACAACAAGTCACATCCTTCAGCTTTTCATGTATTTTCAAACTGGGTTTCGTTGGCGATCTGGAATGTATAGGTGCCTGTCTCTAAAGCACTTTGGGTCCATTTCTGTTGTGCTATAGGCTTTAAATCAAATGGATGTGACAGTCAACACAAAAAGGTTCAGATATGTTTTGTCATTAAAAATATAACACAGTTCAGTGGGCTAAAAGTGGAATTTATCGATCCTATTGCACTTCAATACCAATGCCAGTACTGACATCGATACTAGTGTGACAGGATTTGTTCACCTCTAGCAAATATCTAATCAGCTAGTGACACGGCTGCAACTCAGGAAAATTTTATGTTGAGCTACATGTGGAGCTTAGAACATAAAAAAAGTATCATGTACCTGTCATGCTAGTATGAACCAATATTGCTAGCTAATACTTATCTCTAAGTGTGGAACTTTGACTCTTAGCTTCAGCTATTTTTAGTGGATGTCTTGTTTATTTTTTAGGCTTTTCCCCTCCACCTTACAGAATCCTAACCCATACTTAAACACAAAGAATCCTTTCATTTTCTCTGTGATCCATTTCCACCCCACCCTTCCCGCCTCTGTATTTTCTCCCCAGGTGAGTGGCCAGCTGCACTGAGGCGTGTTCTGCTTGTTTTGGCGTAATGGCAGCAGGACTCAAGTTGGATGTTTTTTCAGGCCTTTTCAGAATAGGCTGAGCCATGCTGAAATGCAGCAGGGAGGCACAGACAGCGAACTTGCTCAGACTTGTCTTGGCCTCCGGGATACAGGGGGAGGGAGTCTGGCAGTCAGCAGCACCCTGAGGCATTGTGTGTCATGTATCTACTTATTATTGTTATATAAGATTAAATAATGTCAGGTTAAGTTCTCTGAGTAAATCAGTGCTAAAATCTTGAAGCTTAACACCACTACTGTCACGTAGAGGAAATCGGTGCAGTGTGAAACAGTTACTGAAGCATTTAACTTAGCTGAGTTTGAATGCATTGGTGAGTTACTTGATGAAATTGTTTGCATTTTCGAAGAAGATATCCACTGTCCTGGTGAATTTCTGTTGTTCTGGGCACTTTAAGGGTTTTTAATAATTTTTGAATTGGAGATGTATTTTGACTTATTCAAAGAGAGAGAGAGGGAGAGAGAGAGAGAGAGAGAGAGAGAGAGAGAGCACAAAGTCCACTTATTGGCTTTCTCTTGTACTTTCTAAGGGGACTCTATACTATTTGAATTCTCAACCTCTAGTATGCTTCAGCAAAAAGGCTGGTCTGTGTGCTTCATTTACATTTACTTGGCTACATAGTAACCAGTGAAGAAAGCAGTATTTGTTTCTTAATTCTTTTTGGTCTCCAAATATTTTCTGAGATCTATTGATGTCTCAACTAAATGTTTCAGCGTTCAAGCTGTGTTTCAGTACACCATCCACATTTTTTCTACATCTTTAAGTAAGACATAGAAACCCTGTGGCTTCCCGTGGTTAGGCCTTTGCTTATTCATAAGTTGTGTTGTGAACCGGTGAGAGACAGGGATTTTCTAATGTTCCCAGGTCACTGCTCATGTAAAATGCAGTTGATTTACCAGTAAATCTAATCTTTTTAATCTTACAAGTTGTATTGTGAAAGTTGCCCTTTTACATAGAAGTTATTTTGATGACGTGTGGTATGGTGGTGCAATGGTTACCACTGTTGCCTCACAACAATAAGGCCCTCGGTTTGAATCCACAGGGTGGTTTTGGCCTTTCTGTGAGGATTTGCACGTCCTCCTGTTTGTTCTGTACCCTGCCTCTCATCCCTCCACAGCTGAGATAGGCTCAAGTTCAATTGCAGCTCTCAACACGAAAATCCCTTCACAAAGATTTTGTGTAAACACATGGGTTTAAGTGTCAGAGTCATGATGTTGTCCTCATCATTTAACTTTTTCAGTAGATTTATTTTATAATAATAATTCATTTAGTGTGACTGACTGCAGTAGCACTATCCTGTATTTGCAAATCTTAATGTAAGTATGTCTGTGTTAAACCTCTCATTGTTATTTACTCTTTGTGATAGAATAGATAATAAAAACCAATCTTTCCATCCAACCTGACTCATTACATTTTGCCTTTGATGATTCAAAGGATGAATGACTAAGTCACTAAAAAGGGAAAAGTCTTTAAGGCAAGTGCTGATTTCTTTTTCTTTTCTTTTTTTTTTTTGGTGTGGTTATACCAATGCCCTGCCTGTCTGTTGCTGTGCCCGCCACCTACACCATATGATGTAATTCTTTGGAAAAGATGTTGGGTGGTCTTCATGTGCAGACAGGTAGTCATGGCCTATTAATGCACGGGCAAAGGAGGATCTGCTTAGCTGTTACCTTGTGCCATTGCAGTACCGACAGGCATTAGGGTCACGCTTTGACTTGTTGCTGTGGTTACGGCACTGCCTGCCTGTGAGTTTTCCACCTCGAGCCGCTGCTGCTCTTGTCGAGTCTTGTCCTGAAGTGCCCGTCCCAGGGATTAACGAGACAAATGCACACTTGCTCAGCATTGAAGTCAACACTACACACCTATCACCACCTTAACTTAAACTCAACAAGAGAGAAAAATATTTTTTGTTACTTTTTAAATTTTTATGAATCAGGGTGTCCCCAGAGGAGTGACCTTTGACCTGTGCAGCATGCATGCTATTCTGCAGCCACAAGTGGCATTTTAAATATAGTCGAGGCAGCTATGTATAAAGTATAGCACCAAGATTATGTGTGTGTTTGATCCTGTTTACACAGTGTGTTAAAAGCTATATTGACTGATCTCTGCTTCCTGCTTGTGCCTCATTGTTTTCAGCAGTGGCCACTCAAGCAAGTCAGTTGCTCCTGATTGAATAAACAGGGGAATGAAAGCTGTGACACAAAGTCACAGCTGCTGTGTGTGTTTGTATGTATGTGAAGTCCTATATAGACATTATTCTTGCTACCAGGCTCTTCAGCATTAACAGAAAGATCACACAAGGGAGTTTGTTGCCAGCAGGTTGTTGATTTTCCAAACAAATACTTGTCTCCTTGTTGAATTTGTAAAGGACCACACATGGATGAAGAAAAAGGGTTAAATTAATCACGTGCACCCAGTTATGTTTACGTGTGGGCATATGGCATGAAAAATTGTTTTACCAGTTTGCTATGGAAAGATAATAAAATGCATTGGGCTTACACAAAGTACAGAAAACCACATGCTGTACATTCATCCAACAAAATTTTTACAGTAGAAGCCTTTGTCACTGTGGCCACGTCCTCTGTGGCAAAATCCTGATCCTAGTCAGAGGGAGTGAAGTGTGTGTGTGTGTGTGTGTTCTGTGTGTGTATGTGTGTGTGAGTGCATGCGTGCGTGTACTCCTACCATGCATGTAGGCATGTAGGCAGGCCACGCTGTATGTGGCCTGCCTACTCAGCTCTTCCAGCCATGGGTCGGGATTCCAGTGAGCCTCCCTGCTCGGGTTTTGGAGGGGGGGTGATAGCGCTGGAGAGCATGCTTTGAAGAAGGCTCCAATGACTCATTACCCAACAATCCACCCATCCTCTATGTCCTCTACACCCTCCAAACATCTCCATTCTCACCCCTGCCCCTGCTCCTTGTCCTCTGGCTCAGACAGTGGACACACAACTCCTTGCAAGCTACACACACACACACACACACACACACACACACACACACACACACACACACACACACACACACACATACTTTCTCGTTGATGATTGATAGAAGAAAAGAGAGACTGTGTGGCCTGAGTTCTTGTGAAAGACTCTATTGTGTGTTTGTGTGTGCGTGTATTCATGCATACTTCGATGCCACATGGACAACCTCCGCACTACATTTTCCAATATTTCGACATCATTTGGATCAAAATCAGTTTCATCTTGCATACTTAATACTTCAGCCTTTCGTGTGTAAACCTGAAAAACTAACATCTGGCTCCATCTCTCCTGCTGGAGTAATTTCTTCATCTTTCCTCGGGGGTTGTGTCAACCTACGCCACCTACTCCTTGTTCCCACAGCTCATACAAGTCAAACTCCAAATTACAGTTGTGTGAACACACACAGCTCAGTTCACCTCTTGGGAACAAAACCAGACATCTGCAGCCATGTTTTAGCCATTGGTTCAGAAGATGTGTATGTTTTTAACATACTGCTGCGTATATGTATTAAAGATGACATCCATAGGAGATGACATCATGGTCCTTCCAGTCTGATGCAAAGGACACAGATTACATTTTCAAATTTGTCATTTTCAAACTTATTTACAAAAAGTTGGTGCAATTTGTCTTTATATACGTGTGTCAGTAAGTAAGTCAGATGCAAAGCTTAGAGTCTGTCCTTTAAACTAAGCCAATATGAGAGGTAAAGCAGGGTTAAGGAGAACAAAAGGAGTCAGTGAGGATGCTGGCACGGACGGGTACCACCATCCATGGTGTAAAAGACAGAGATTCTTTTACACAATGTTTTCCAAAAGAATGGATAAATATACAGGGATGTTTGTTTTAAAACTAAACTTACTTGAATTGAAATCCCAGTAAGTTCAAGAAGCAGAGATTATGTTATTTTCATGCACAAAAAAAGCCTTTTTATAGCTGAGGCTCCCACAGAGCTTAAATCTGGGACTCTCCACCATTTGACCCTAGAACTGAAGAAGCTTCTTGGATGAGAGGTGAAACGTCTTCAAGCAACTTAAAGAAATCCAGACACTTTTCTTTCCAAGCTCCTTAGACCATAGCTCAGGCCCATTTTTTTCGCTAGCTGAGTCAGATTGACTCTGTAAATACTGTTGTTTACATTGTGCATTGTGCATTTTAAGTGTATAGTTGGTCTAGCATATATGGCAAAAGGTTGCCTCTGTGCTCAGTCTTGGTGCAGCATGTGAACAGAGGAGACCATTGTGTATCTTGGGAAAGACCCTTGAGCCTTGAAAAACAGGACTTCCTCTTATTTCAAGCTTTGGTCTTTCCATTTCCTCTCTCTGTAGGGGAGTTATAAAACAGCCACTTATAGCTGTGTAATTTATGTTGTTACAAAAATTCAGCAGTCAGCGTTCAGTTTTTATGAGGCCACACTGTTATTCTGACTTCTACTCAACAAAGCTTGAGCACTGAGTGAACAAGATAAGCCCTAGTCAGCTGGCTGTGCTGTAAATTCTAGTTTTCGCTGGCCACTTGCTAAAAGCTCAAAAGTACTGACCAGGATTAGCTATTCATTTAGACTTTCAAGTGTTTGCAATCCAGTTTTATCCCGTGGAAAGACCTTATGATTCATTTAACAATACTATCTGTAACCACACCCTTCTACTCACAGGTCATTGAATACACCTGTTCAACTGCTTGTTAATGCAAGCATCTATTCAGCCAATCACATGGCCATGACTCAGTGCATTTAGTCATGTAGACATGGTGAAGACAGTCTGCTGAAGTTCAAACTGAGAATCAGAATTGGGATAAAAGGTGATTTAAATGAATCAGTAAGACCTTTTTCTCAGTCACAGACGTGCTTGCTTGAGTATTTCGCAAACTGCTAATCTACTGGGATTTTGCCATCTCTCTAGGGTTTACAAAGAGTAGTCAGAAATAGAGAAAATACACAGCCACACAGATCCCAGTGGCCAAAGAACAATTACTAATTTGAGTTTATTAGATGGTAATAACAACTCAAATAACCACTAATAAAAACCAAGCTATGCAAAAGAGTATCTCTGAATGCACAACATTTCAAAACTTGAAGCAGATGTTCTACAGAAACAGGAGACCATACTGGGTGCCACCTCTGACAGCTAAGAGTGGGAAATGGAGGCTACAATTTGCATGGACTCAATAAAAGTGGATAACTTCAGTAATTACTTCCTCCAAACAATCAATGTGTCTTTTCGACCCCATTCCTACAAGACTGGTAAAAGGAGTCCTACCATTAATTAATGCTTCAATCTGAAATAAAAAATATTTTAATATCTAAAATACTGTCTCTAATAATCGGCATGGGCCTTCAAGCTAGCAGTAGTTAAACCTTTACTTAAAAAGCCATCTCTTGACCCAGCAGTCTTAGCCAATTATAGACCAATCTCCAACCTTCCTTTCATCTCAAAAACTCTTGAAAGACTAGTTGTTTAAAAAGCAGACAGATCATCTGCAGAGGAATGGCTTATTTGAAGAGTTTCAGTCAGGTTTCAGAGCTCATCACAGCACAGAAACAGTTTCAGTGAAGGTCACAAATGATCTTTTTATGGCCTCTGACAGTGGACTCATCTCTGTGCTTATCCTGCTAGACCTCAGTGCAGCATTCGATACTGTTAATCATAATATCCTATTATAGCATTTAGAGCATGCTGTAGGTATTACAGGTACTGTGCTGCAGTTGTTTTATATTATATCTATCTAATAGACTCCATTTTGTTCATGTAAATGGAGATTCCTCTTCACACACTAACTAACTGATGTGTGTTATCTGGCTTCATGGATAGATAAAGTTGAGTGTCATCTGCATAGCAGTGAAAATGTATGCTATGCCTCCTGCTGATACTGCCTAAGGGAAGCATATATAATGTAAACAGAATTGGTCCTAGCACTGAACCCTGTGGAACTCTATAATTAACTTTAAATTGCAGGAATGTCTTAAAGACATAAAGACCTGGATGACCTCTAATTTTCTGCTTCTAAATACAGATAAAACTAAGGTTATTCTACTCAACCCTGAAAATTGTAGAAATATGGTATCTAACCAGATTCGGCATTACCTTGGCCTCCAGTAGCTCTGTGAGGAACCTTGTGTTACGGCCGAGAGGGCCAGGCTGTGGGTGTGGACTCAAATACAGACACAGAGGGAGGCAAAATGGGCGTGAACACAGTGCTTTATTTACAATGCCTAGTTAACTTACAAAGCAGGAAACTATGAATGCTATGAACGGAGAATGCTATGAACTGTGGAAGCTATGAACTGAGAACTATGAACATGAAACTCTGACTGAGTGCTATGACTAGGTGCTAGATTTCATGGACGGATCCTGGGAATGGAAAAAGGGGCAGCGGCTTGGATGGAGGTACGCAGTCACTATAATGAGAGGAGACAAGCAGTCAGTGGCAGTCTAGTGAATCATAGCCAAATGATTAGACTGTGGTGGTTAGGGCTTACGCGTTGCAGGTTAAAGTGTCATACGAGGAGGGGGTGTCCAAGGGGTTCCGGGTGAGGAGTGTCCAGAGAGGGTCCAGAATATACTTGGAGCAAGGGACTTGGCAGGGAGGCAGGTAGGTGGAGTCTTATGATGAAAAGGAAGCAACCAGATGACAGAACCAGCGTTCAGGCAGAGATGCGAGTAGTTTAGCTTGGGAAACGACCCACCTGCCAGGTGGGTCGTGAGTTAGCAGAAGGTCTGGCAGAGGTCTGTTATGAGTGCTGGTCTTATATGCTGGTGACTTGATTGGAACCAGGTGTGGAAGCTGATTGGCGTCTCTGCCTGAAGGTGGAGCCCAGCGGAGTGGAAAAACCCCGCACTCACCCGGGCCATGACACCTTGGAGTAATTTTTGACCAGGACATGTCCTTCAATGCACATATTAAACAAATATGTAGGACTGCTTTCTTCCACTTGCCCAATATCTCTAAAATTAGAAATATCCTGTCTCAGAGTGACGCTGAAAAACTAGTTCATGCATTTATTACTTCCAGGCTGGACTACTGTCATTCATTATTATCAGGATGTCTTAAAACCTCCCTGAAAAGCCTTCAGTTAATCCAAAATGCTGCAGCAAGAGTACTGACAGGGACTAGAAAGAGAGAGCAGATTTCTCCTATATTGGCTTCTCTTTATTGGCTCCCTGTTAAATCCAGAATTGCATTCAAAATCCTCCTCCTTAAGGTCTTTAATAATTAGCCTCCATCTTATCTTAATGACCTTGTAGTACCATATCACCCTATTAGAGCACTTCGCCCTCACTCTGCAGGCTTACTTGTTGTTCCTAGAGTATTTAAAAGTAGAATGGGAGGCATAGACTTCAGTTTTCAGGCCCCTCTTTTGTGGAACCAGCTTTCAGTTTGGATTTGGGAGACAGACACTATCTCTACTTTCAAGATTAGGCTTAAAACTTTCCTTTTTGCTAAAGCATATAGTTAGGGCTGGACCAGGTGACCCTGAATCCTCCCTTAGTTATGCTGCAACAGGTGTAGGCTGCTGGGGGATTCCCATGATGCATTGAGTATTTCTTCTTCAGTCACCTTTCTCACTCACTATGTGTTAATAGACCTCTCTGCACTGAATCATATTTGGCATTAATCTCTGTCTCTCCTCCACACCATGAGTGGACTCCTATATAGACTCCTGCCTACCTTTTCTCACCCCCACCAGTCACAGCAGATGGCCCCACCTCTCCCTGAGCCTGGTTCTGCCGGAAGTTTCTTCCTGTTAAAAGGGAGTTTTTCCTTCCCACTGTCACCAAAGTGCTTGCTCATAGGGGGTCATATGATTGTTGGGTTTTTCTCTGTATTATTGTACGGTCTACCTTAAAATATAAATTGAGGCGACTGTTGTTGCGGTATGGCGCTATATAAATAAAATTTTATTGAATTGAATAGATAGTAGGTCTAAAGGGATACAAAACTACATAAAAGCATGAATCCATCCTGCAATGTGTTAATGTGGACCAAAATTACTGAGGAATGTTTCCCGCACCTTTTTTAATCTGTGCTATGAAAGACTGTGCAGTTCTGAAGGCAAAAGGGATCCAAACTGGTTCTAGTAAGGTATACATAATGAAGTGGCACTTAACTGTATACTAACATTGTCATACGTACAGAAATTAACTGATAACACTAAGACTAGACAAGAAAATCAAACTTCCAATAAAAGCTTCAACAGAATCAAATGAATTTGAGTAATACGTAAGAGCTCACAACAGAATTACTGCGCTGCTAATTGTTTTGGTTTTATGGCTTCTCTTTCTTTTTTTTCCTTTTTTTTTGGTTCATTCTTACTGCTCAGCAATATGTTTATTGACCTCAACAGGCATTACATATTGCTGGTACATTAATTAAACACTAACTTTCCAGTACTAAATAAACAGATAAAGTTGGCAAAGAGAAAAAGCAGTATGTTTCCCTCTGTGCTTGATAAACAACAAAAGCAGAACTGCAAGAAGATTAAGAACAAGACTTGTTTGCAAAACTACGCGATTGCTGTTGTCTGCTAGATTTGTTTGCAAGTATTTTTAAACATGTCAAATAATAGGTTGATGTATCATTCACTAACAAAAGCAGGATGTGCCACATATCATTTGTCAGATAATTCAATTGAAAATGATCTCAAAGACACAGACATGGTTGAGAGGTCAAGTTCAGTGACTCGAATTAGTCAATCCAGGAAGTTCAATCTTTAACATACCCAATGGCTTCATTTGTCAGCCCTTGAGGTTGCTGCTTGGGTTTCCTCTAATAGGAAGAAACGAAATAAAAGGAACACGAGTAAGCTTGTAAAATATTGTGTCTTTCCATTAACTTGGTTTGAATTTCTTCTTCTCATCTAATTCAGCCGTTCATAGGGTAAAGGTATATCTGCATGGAAATGAGCCCGCATATCAGTGTCTTTCAGCAATGCACATCTGTTGTATTCAGCTATGATTAATGGAATAATTTGCTGCTGTGTCTATACCATACTGTTGAAGTGATCAGGGAGCAGGAGCCATGCAGCGAAACAATACGGAGGATCTGGGACCCCAGGAATGCATTGTGTGAAAACCTGTGCTCTTACTGTGGGACTTTCCAGCTTCCCACGCCTGCATCTTGTCATCCCATCACACTGAGAAAGGCATTTTCGGAGCAAAATAGCCTTTTTTCTGTTTCACAGCTGCATATACTAAAATATCAAAATGAAACCTTTTTTCTCAACATTTCAAATGATGGTCAAATCACAAATTACAAAAATTATAGTAATATAGTAGGCTAGAGATAAAAGAAGATGTTGCATATATGTTAGATCCTCTAATATGATACTAAATTACCTGGAAAGCTTATCTGTCTACACTATAGGTGTTGTTTGATTTCTTCAGAAAGACAGGGTGAAAGATTGATTGAAAATCATTTAGATGATTATGAGAAGGGTGCATTATCCTGATGCGTTACCAGCCCAATATATTGTTCCTGGCATGTTGTTAGCTTTGGTGTGGCACGGGGGAATTTTTCGCCCCTCTAAGCAAACTCTTCTGCTGCTACCCGAGATATTATCAGTGCTGGAATTTTCCCTCTCTCCCTTTATGTGTTCATTTATCTTTCTTTCATTCTCACTTGCTTTCCTCTTGTGTAATTTCTGCCGTAAACTAATTTCCTCGTCTCTGGGCCTGGGGTCATCATTACAGGTTATTGAAGCCATTCGTTTCAGCTTCAGTTTCACGTTGCTGGCTTATTTGTTGCACTGACAGTCAGATGCAACTTGCAGAAACATGTGAGTGATGGCATTTAGTGACACTTGAAAAGAATCACACGACTCTGTGTCACCTGCACCTTGCCCTTGTAGTTTCACTGCCACTCTTTCGCCTTCTGACTTTGCATCTCCTTTCTTTATCTGCGCTGCTGTTATAAAGTTTGTTTTATAGATGATTGGTGTAAAGCGTGGGAAGAGTTGAGAAAAAAAGTTTTTATCAGACAAACAGAAAATCTCCACGCTTTTCTCCAGACATTGTAATAATGTCTTACACTAAACCCAATGAGAACATGTTTTCTGTGTTCCTTCCTTGGCCATCTCTTCACACACCCACACAGACAGGTGGTGGTAACTAAACCTCCCCTCAGGACCTGCGATAGTCTGTGATCAGACTCTGATTGTAGAGAGCAGCTCCAGACCTGCAGCCCAGCTGCTCAGCTCCATGGCTCTGAAACACATATCATTTAAATTAAATAGACAGAAGTTTCCAGCCAGACAGATAATGCTGTTCGTTTTGTGAAAAGGTGGATAAAACGTCTATGAGATTTCAGCCGCCACATACTAAAAGAAATGGAGGGAAACTGATATTTCAGAAGCTTTTTTTTTTTTTTGCTTAAAATTTTGGATGAATATGATGGGAAATATCTGAGCAGTAAAAAAAAAGGGTTGTTTCTGTTGCTGTGTACTGAGTTACTCCAGTTTTGTGGATCAGGAGGTGGCAGGATTGACATGAGTGCAGCACTTTGCTCCAAATCAGAGACTGTGGATGAAAGATGAATGTACTTTCTGGATCTGAAAAATGAAGCCAGTGTGGAAATGACTCATGGAGACTTTCTAAAGGGCTGCCCATTAAAAAGTCTTATTGTATAGAAGTCTCTGAGAAAATGAATCGCCTGTCACTTGATGCAGTGACTCAGTAAGCAGTTTCATAATGAGTTTATGGTCTCTGACAGGGTATAATCCAAGGTGTGGCTACCTTGAAGTTCACTTGAACTAATAATGACTGTGTGAATTCCTTCACAGTAATAAAAGTTTTAGGCCTCAGATTGGATTGAAGGCCTGGTGGGCCTATCAGACTTTGATCAGGTGACATGAACCATCCCTTTGTTATGCTGCCCCATGATGTACTAAGCATTTCTTTTTCACTCACGTCACTTTCCTTGTTTCCATGTACCACTACTGTATTTTATCTTTAGAAACTACTAAACTCTGGGTGCCCCTCCCTAAGCCTGGCTCTGCTGGAGGTTTCTTTCTGTTAAAAGAGAGTTTTACCTTCCCACTGTAGCCTGTAGTGCTTGCTCATAGGGGGTCTTCTAATTGTTGTGTCTGCTGTTTGTTTTTAATGTAATTATTTTAAATGAAATTTTCAATATTGTAAGTCTACAGTATAAAGTGCCTTTTGTGAACTGGTGCTATTTAAATAAAATTGAATTGAATTGTAATTGAATCTATTTTTCATGATTTGTGGTGTGGACTGGAGAAGTTAAGCAGTTATTAGAGAGACTTCCCTAAATTTTGGTTCCCAGAGATTATATCCTACTGTTTGTCAGAATCAGAAACAGAATCAGAGAGACTTTATTTATCCCCAAGGGGCAATTAAGATTTGGTTAACCTGTGACTTTTTCTTTTGTGCCCCCTCAGCAGTTCAAGGTTTTCACTTATCCTGTAAAATATTTAAATATTCATGAGATAAACCACAAAGCACGGTGATACGGTGGTTAGCACTGTTGCCTCACGAAGAAGATCCTAAGTTCAATTTCACCATCTTTCTGTGTGGAGTTTACATGTTCTCCCAGTGTTTGCGTGGGTTCTCTCCCACAGTCCAAAGACATGCACTTAGTGGGGATAGGTTAATTGGAAACTCTAAATTGCCGAATGGTTGTCTGTGTCTATGTGTTAGCCCTGCGACAGACTGGCGACCTGTCCAGGGTGTACCCAGCTGGGATAGGCTCCAGCGCCCCCTGCTACCCTGAAAAGAATAAGCGGAAGCGAATGGATGGATGGACGAAATAAACCAAAAAATGTCTTTATGCACAGTGCTTCTAACCAGCTTGGGTGAACCTCACCTAAGTACCATTTGGTTTGAATGGCTCCACATTCATTAGATGAACTCGTTTGGTGAATGATAGTCTAGTTCTCATGTATTGCTTTCCTGATCTAATCTCTTAAGATCTGAGGATAAAAGGATTTTTTTCAGTTTAACTTTTTCGTGATTTTTGTGTCGACTACAGAGGACACAAATGCTTAGGCTGGGTCTCAGGAGGCTAACTGAGCACTCACAGTGTTACATCCAACAAGCTTCATTCACATATATATAAACTCAAAAATATACTCTATGCTTTTAAACACTTTCTTGCTACCACATACAGTCACACTTTGATGGATTCATCAAGAGCAATTTGGGGTTCATTATCTTGCCCAAAGACACTTAGAAATGCAAAGTGAAGGCACTGGGAATTAAACCACCAAACCTATGATTAGAAGATAACCCTCTCTGCTTCTTGAACATCACCTTCCCACAAATACACGTGTGCTAATCTTTAGTATGTTAGGAATTTATTATTAAAGAAAATTAGCCTTTGTAGTGCTTGGTTTATTGAAAAAGACAATACCAGGACATGTGACGTTAACATTGTTGTCACAGCAGCCTGATCAATATTTTTTAGTCCCGAAAGTTTAAAAAAGTCCAAATTAGAGACCGTTTCTGTTTTCAGGTTTAAGTCAAAACTGAAACTGCTCTTTGTCTAATTTTAAAGTTTAACGTCTACACTGTTACTAATCTTTCTGTTTCCTGCTTCCTCAAGAAACAAAAAGCAGTCGGAGCTCTGTCATCCTCAGCTTTCCACCCACTCACTGCCTTGTAGACATTCCTAACAACGTCTCCTCTCTCTGCTTGAAGCTTCTCCTCCGGACAGCTGGGTCTTAAGCAACATGATCCCACCCTTCACCCGCGCAGGCCCTGCCAACACTTTGTCTGTATATATACAGCATGTGTGTGTAGTCTTGTATATCCAACACACGTGCATGTCATGGATATAAGAGGTGCCGAATTCATAAGATTCTCTCTGAAAAACAGGCCTATGGCGGGAGACATTTGCTGATTGTAGGATAATATCACCCTTAATCCCACATATGTTGACAATGTTGAGGAAGCTTGTGGTTTCAGACTCTTTAAAAAATAAATATGTTTGATAGTGGATTTGGTCTGGATGTAGAACACTACTAGGTTGCGTCAATGAGATGTCTCACAGATAAGCTCCCTCCTACTGTTTTGGTGTTACTGACTCCAATGAATCCCGATTGCGGGTTTCAAAAGTTGTTCCAGTGAAAACTCAATTTCTATTTATCTTGGGTTTGGTGTTCTTACTCAGTGTTATTGTAATTACCCTTATCCTTTATCACAATCACAGTCACAGGGTGGGCAGATAGAGCTGAAAATGCAACTCTGGGGAGTTCTTTTCCTGTGACTCAGCAGACAGTAATGGATACCCACTTAAAAACAAACATGGTCACCATAGTTGCACACAATTAGGCTTTATGGATAAGACCCGGGAGGATAGTTGTCCATTTTACCCACCAGACCAAATCTGGGAATCAGATGACCTTTAGTGTGATGAAGGAATGAGAAACAAAAAATGGCTTCACAATGCCTGAGATGTGCCCTGAGGGCGTGTGGGTCTGTCTCCATTTACTGAAGTATGTGCTCAGGTATTTTCTCACCTGAGTTATGCATCACAAAGACAAATTCCTAAAGAGGTTCCTTCCAGTAAAACGAGCCTGTCAATAGCATTTCTCTGAGTTAATCCCATTCCTGTGAATTAGCTAAGCGGAAGATCTCATACACTGCTGCCAGCTTTTTCTGATAGTTATAATAATTCAGGCTCATCAGAACTTTAGTTAATTCACTATGGTTCAAAATTACTAGGCACTATTAGCGTGACACAAATCTTGGAGGTTGTTAGTAATCAAACCTTCTCCCATGGCCTTGCCTAACATCCTCTTCTGTTTGGGTTTGGGAAGTTTTTATTTATGTGAAGCACTAGTGTTGTGTCCTACTGGCTTCAGATTAGCCTGTGACGTGAAGAGCGAGTGGGCAAATAGCACAACAACTTAAGGTGGAACAAAGACAGAGGTTTCTATATCAGTTTACGGGAAGTGGAGTGAGCCCAATTCTTTGTCATGCTATAGTGAGTCATGACGCACACCTGAGCAAACCTGTACTGTTGATGATGTAAAGTGGAGTGATCAACATGTCACATCAAGCTTTTGGTGAGCTCTAAGCCCATATGAGGTAATATTTGATGTAAAATTAGAATCATTGTTACAGTCTGAATCACAGCTTGTCTATATTTAGCCTCTAAACTGTCAATCCAACACATATAAACCCTTTAATATTCCAGTAAAGACAAAGAAAATTTGATTTCTTGCTAGTCGATCCTTTTACTATGTAATCACTTACATTGTATAGTGTTTAAAACTCAGGATGAACTTGCTCTTTTCTTTCTTCAACCAATCACAGCAGATGGTTACCCTTCCCTGAGCCTGGTTCTGTCTGAAGTTTCGTCCTCTTAAAAGAGAGATTTTCCTTCTCACTGTCACACTCAGTGTTTGTTCAAATGGGGTCATCTGATTGTTCTTTACCCTACAATATAAAGCACCTTGAAGTGACTGTTGAATGTGAATTGGAGCTGTGTAAATAAAAATTAATTGAACTGATGCTGAAATGTGCTGTTAGGAAGACCCAGCATGTGAACAACACCATAGGATCTAGAAATATAATTTAAAAAAAACACACCAAACCAAACCCATCTGAAGAAAAAATAAATTTTCAAAGTTATTTATTCAAATCAAATCAGTTTTATTGTCACATCACATGTGCAGGTACGCTGGTACAGTACATGCGAGTGAAATTCTTGTGTGCGAGCTTCACAAGCAACAAAGGTGTGCAAAATACAATAACATAAGAACAAAGCAAAATATAAGAATAGGAATGTGAGAATGATAAGAATAAATATATGTACAAATATAAGAGTGTATGCGCATTACTGAATATGTATATATACGTGTGTGTGTGTGTGTGTATATATATACATGTATATAAATATATATAAAATGAAATAAAAATAAAATACACAGAGGTCGGCAGTTGGACATTGTGCAAAACAAGTGGCATTTATGTACAGTATGGAGTGAATAATATTGAAGTTCCAGTAGTGAAGGTGAGGGGTCTATGAAGTGTTCAGCAGTCTGATGGCCTGATGGAAAAAGTTGTCTCTCAGTCTGCTGGTTCGGGACCGGATACTGCAGAACCTCCTGCCTGATGGAAGTAGTCTGAACAGTTTATGGCTGGGGTGACTGGAGTCTTTGATGATCCTCCCCACTTTCCTCAGGCACCGCTTCCTGGAGGGAGGGAAGCTCACCTCCAATTATCCTTTCAGCGCACCGCACCACTCTCTGGAGAGCTTATTTATACTAGTGTAAAATTTCCCCAATTCAAGTTTTAGAATCAACCTTTAAATGTACAATTTAAAAAAACAAAAACAACTTCTTCTTTTCTTTTTCTTTTTCTTTTTACAAAGTAGCACATAAATCCCATCGATTTGTTTGATATTTAGCATAACTTTACTGCTCCATAAAAAGTCTTCTCTCACATTCATTTATATGTTTGCTAATCCTTTGGCTTTCCCACAGACTGTGGTACTGTGGCCTCATATTGAGACACACTACTTCTCCCAGAGAATTAATGGGTTATTACTGGCAAGGATGTGAGAGGCGTTTGTGTAGGAGTGCTGTTAAGTTTATCTTTATGACAAAATAGAGTGTTTCTTCTGTGATTCTTCCTTCACCTTACAACGCATGGTCATCATCTTGCTTCTGGTGTTTATAATAAATGCCTCTGAATCACCGATTTTGTCAAGCTCAGTTTAGAAAAAATGAAGACTAATTGAAGATGTAGGGCTTAGTGCACACGTGTCTCATATCCTCTGTGTGCATGGAGAGCATAACAATGCACAGAGCGTTGTGCAGCCGTGCTTCTCTCACATAATGATGAAGTCTGAGGAGATGACGCCAAGGCTACAAGTATGGCCTGAGTGTGTTCCAGTGCTGCGTCAGAGGATGTTTACACAGCCCGAGGTCGGGTAGAAGACACAATGTGTGAGTCGCTCCGGTTGGTGGTGTGGGTCCAGAAGAAAACAAGATAATTTTACACCCTGTGGCCAGATGCAGAGCAGATGATGACGTTTGCCATCAGCTAATGGAATTAGGTGAACTTTTAGGAGTCGCTTAAACACAGAAAGTTTAGAAAAGGCCACAGTTGGATGTTGGTGCTGTCTAAAATAAGTGACTGGTGAAAAGAAACAAACTGTGTGGCCTTTGGCTCAGGGGCCAAAGGTGTGTACATGTGTGTGCTGTAAATTTGTGAAGAAGTATTTTTAGAGAAGATTGCCCGTCCACTTGTGTAATACTCCACAGATCAACCCTTTGATGCGTTTATTGTAGCATGATCCTACTTCAAAGCTGCACACATGGACTGGATGGTAAAGGGTGGGGTGTGCCTCCACGATACACTTCATTATTCCTGGCCAGCGATTCAGCTTTCTGTCACCTCCGACCCCTGACCATTTGTGCTCATAACACGCTTCCACTCTGTAAGATTCTCGACTGGAGATCTTTATGTGCAGTGAGGACAGTGAACACTTTCCGTTTTATCCAGAGTACTGAAACAACTGCCCCTTCCTGTACATACTGACATTTCATTTCTGTTTTACTATTATTTCTTTCATGTTACTTCTCTATGGTTTCCCATTTATTTTTTTAGTAGACCATACTGCATTCTATGTGACCCTTATTCAGAAATGTTCTGTAGATATAAAAGATTTCTTCCATTATTCACTTTATGTTTCTAAGCTGGATATCTTAAAAAAAAAAGCCTGGACCAGTTTTTACTGTACAGCTGGATGCAGTTCAAACTGTTCTACCTTCTTCATAGACTGTCTATGAACACAGAAATACACTAGGAAAATCTGAACACATGACAGCTACATACTGATTTATTAGCTTTTTTCAGCTCCAGGTCTCACAGAAGTTTTTGAAAAATGCTCACCGAATTACCTCATGTCTTTATAGCAGTAATCAAATAGGTGTGTATCTAGCGTCACATTATTTCAAGATAGCCTGGTATAAAGATCAAAGGGATCTGATAAAAATGGTGCAGAGGCGTATTTTATCAGAATATGGTTCCAAATCAGCCTTAGTATCATTTTAAAAAGTTCAGCTGTTTAAAGCACATAATCACAAGAGCCACCACTTAAAATGAATAAATTGTTGAGCTTTACATCTTCTATGCTTCTATCTCAAGGGTTCCCACTGGGAGCTGTGAACGTGCCACACCTTAGAAGCAGGTATGTTCAAACGTAGTTTAGTCTTTTAAGTGTCCCGTGCAGCCCTGCTTATCGGTTATGACTCAATCCTGTAACCCTGCCCAGCAATAAAGCGTCACATTCCACCTGCCAGCAAAGAGGAAAGGGACTTTCCTGTCCTCCACTCCCTTTTTACGGCTGCATGTCTGGTATTTACTCAGAAGTGTTTCCGGTGAAAAGTGCGCCTGAGTTCCAAATATACTGTAACTGACTCCACAGTTTTGTAATGAAATACCAATGGACTGATGGATTTTAAAGACAAGTGACAAAAATAAATGTCATTAATAAAATGACAGAAAAAAAACAAACAGATGAGATCGTAGAAGTATGTCAAAAAGAAACTGATATTTATTCAAATAAATACACACATGACACACAATGAAATAATTTAAATGACATGAACAGTTTGCCAGTAACACCATATTCTGGAAACAAATAAATTAACATCGTGGTTTTAGGAGTCGTTTCTTTCCGGAGAGCAAACATGAAATAGTTTTGACAGTTCGTGAGTTCAGTCCTGTGTGGTGGGGTCTGTAAAAGTGACGCTTTAGATCAGTTGCCCCGTTTCTCCGAGAACTTAATCCCGAACAATCCTTCATCTCTGGACCGGATGACCTCGTCTTCCTTTTGGTCCTCATATTATTTCTGTATGGTCCACAATGGCACTGTGGGGGATTAAAAACATGCCGTTAGTTTAAACTTAAAAAATATTTTTGCTGATTAGTACCGCGGCCGATTTTATTTTTAGCATATATGACTCATATTTTTATTCATATATTGTGGCAGCCATGTTTCATAATGTGTCTCTCACCATATTAGGAGTAGTTCACTGCCGGCGTTCCCATGGCGGCTCAGGGCGCTCTCGCCATGCGTCTTTCCTGCTGTCCCGGTGACGCACTCTCGTTGTCCTGTCTCGTTTTAAAGTCCTGGATGGCTTTTCTGTTTTGGTAATCAATCAGGGCCATGGTGATCACTGCGTTCCAGCAGTTCTCCTCTCCGGAGCACCGGAAATCGATCTCTTTATTGTCTGTGGTCACGATGGTGAAATAGACGAACTTGCCGGTGCGCTCCACGCAGTCTACTTTCTTGATGGACTGCAGTTTGAGCTCCTTGCCCTTGGAGCGCTTCTGCGTGTCGGGGTAAATGTTGAGACTGTCCGTGGTCAGGACGCACGTCTTCCTCTTCCAAAACTGGAGTAGGTTGTCGCTCCTCTTCTCCAGCTCTCCCTCCTTGAGAACCTGGCAGATCTCTGCCGCTGACATTTTCATCGTTTATGTTTGGCACGTTTGTGAACCCTCTGCTTTCCTGCTGGGTCGTCCAAGCCGCTTGTGGAAGGATCTCCTCTACAGATGCTTTGGTAATCCAGAGTGTGGTTGTGAATGAACCAAGCTACCAGAGGGCATTTATAGCACGCTCTGGCCTCAGCCCTTCCCTCTTGACGTCAGATGGTTGGAGAATGCATCAACAGTTGCCGCTGGAGTAATTCAAGGCTGTGTGTGGGCGGATGCAGGGGCGCGCCGGGGGTGGGGGTAAAGAGGAAGTCCTAACTTGAACCTAATTACACTGGCAACACGTTAATTAGTAATCCACATCCTACTGCGGAGATTAGTCTAAGTATTTGCCCAGTCTGCACCGCGTGATTCAGTCTTATATTACCAGATGTGCACACAGAGTGACTCTGGGCCATAAGTCTGACCTCTAATATCAGCTGTAATTTCAGAGGAAGTTAAGTTCTCTGTTAAGATTTAAAAATCAGCCCTTTTCCTCTTTATGACCCTAAACTGTACCAAGTAGGTTCGTGTGTTCTGGGCCGCCCTGCTCTCTGGTGATCCTTTTCAAAAAGTAATACTTAGACTAAATGTGCTTCAGTTCAGTAGTGTTTCATGTAAACTTTGCTATTCCTGTCTGTGGATGTCAAAACAAAAATAAAGCATTTTTACCTCAGGAGCAACACCAGTGAAAACATTCTGTGTCTCACAAGTTAGAATCAAATGTTGGTGAGTTAGCCCACAGACTGTTGGCTTACTGTTGATTGATATATAGGTGTGTGTGTGTGTGTGTGTGTGTGTGTAATTTTTTTTATTAGCTCATAAAACTAACTGCAAACTATATTTGAATTTAAAAATAGACATTCTCTAGTTCGGGCCTGCTTTGGGAGGTGATTCATGGTTTTGATAGTTTCATCTTGGGGTGCTGGTTACTAAAAATGAAAGCTATACCGCATGACTGATGGAATTTGATAACGTTGCTAAGGTGTGTCGGCTCTGCTATCACCGTATCTCCTGCCACTCCCAAGTTGTGCTTCTTCACCAACCGACCAGTCACATGATTGACTCCGTCCTGTTTCTTCATGTCAAACAGATATTAGCAGACACTGGATATGTATCCCTGAACCCTTGGAGCCTGTGTGACTCAGCAGGAGGAGATGGTAAGGAGGCAGATGTCATCGACTGTTCCACGCAGCCTGTCCTGTCCCCCTGGGGCTTCAGCCACACCAACACAACACTGACCTCAGTTCATTCATCTCTGTGTGTGCGTGTGCGCATAACTGAAAGACGCTTATAGCACCCACTTCAGGCTGTTGACTTCTCTATCTGTCTCCCCTCAAAGACATTGTGGAAACATCTCCCCTAAAGATAAAAAATGTCATGTGTCATCACCCCTCATCACTGGGTCTCTAGCGTTGTGCAGTAAATAGTCGGGGGACCATATGGACATAAAAATGCTTTGTGTGGCCACAATTTACAAGCCTACCAAAATAAAAAGGCCTCACACATCAACGTCACCACGATCATTCAGATCTGACAACACCAAAGATGTAACTACGGCAAGAAATTTCAAACAGATCAACATCCAGTGTCTTTTACAATTGCTGCGTGAGTATATGAGGATGTTGTGGTCAGTTTAATCCTCTGACCTCAAAGAAAACAAAACTACACGTGTACCGAGTTAGCCAGCTTCTGTTTAGTGAAAAGGTTCACCAACGCCTCTTCACTTCCTTTCCTCTTCCTTTGTTTCCAGGCCTTTGCTTTATGTCTCTGAAACATACATATATGTGGGCTTTTTGTTTGATGAAGTAAAGTAGTGGAGACTCACAGGCGTGCCCAGGCAGTGACTCAGGGAGCTGCAGAGCAGCTTACTTTGGAAGAGTTTGCTTGCCTAAGGTGGGCCAGGGGTTTGGGTGATGGTTTGTGGATGAGTGTGTTGTGTCAGCCTGTGTGTGTAAGGATGACTGTTTATTTTACAGCAGGGTTGGGGTATAATAAATTATGCTCAGCAGCATTATTGTAGAGTTTTTAAAGCTCTAAACTAAACTCTAAACTAAAGCCCTGAACTAGGATGGAAGCAGACATGACCATACTTAAGCACTACACAGTGTTTTCGTCACAAAAAGTGGGTTTGGTATGCCTGCAATAAACTCTCCACACAATTACACACTGCGGAGAAGAGTGAATACATTCAAAATTAACAAGCCACATACTGCGACTGCAATGCTCGAGCCCCAGCAAAACTCAAATGTGACACTGTGTTCCTTGTTTTTCAAGATTGTGGGAAAGTACAAGTATTTCTCGAGGGAACTGAGGTTTGTGACGGATCTTTGCAGGTGTGTTGTGACAACCTCAGGTTCAAATCAGTGCACCCGGTTCTCGCTGTCTCCGCAAAGACAAAACAAATCCCCCAGAGACATATGGGGAGGAAGTCAGATAATGAGAAAGCTACAACAAGGGAGGAGGGTTTTTGTCACATAATGTGGGCAAGAAGATTAAAAGAGCTTTAGGTTTATTGATCTTTTAACCTTGTTTGCTTCAGTGTCATGCAGCCTTGTAGCCACAGGCGCATGGGTGTGACAAGACAGCAGGTGGAAGGACCAGAAAGACCCAGAGTTTGGAAGTCATGTCAAGACATGAAGCTGCTGAGTTTAATGTGAGTCACAGCACAATGGGGGAAAAAAAAAAGAAATACAGACAGACTAACTGAATCCTGCTGCAACTGATTTGGACTGAAAATAAATCAGCACATGTTAGAAATCTCCATTAACAGCAGGTTGTGTTCCCTATTGTTGAACTTTAATTAGAGATGGAATAACTGAGTTATGACCACTGGAAACAAGAAGATTATTGATGCAATGATTTAAGTTAATATATCATTAATTATAATAATTTTTTTAAGCATGCATTTTTTATGTCTGTATTTCATTAAATCACGTGAGTCTGTCAGTTTGTTGTTATAAATCAGCCATGGAAACCAAAAAACTTGGCTATGTTTTGATCTTTTAACCTTTGATCTTTTAACTGCATTTCGTTGCCCTGTATCTGTGACATGTGCAATGACAATAAAGTTGAATTCTATTCTATCTGAATTTCCAAGAGCAATGAGGCATCAATTATTGGTGCTATTAGCAGTTATTAACACTATGAACACATATTTAGAGAAGATGTACAAAGTGTTTTATCTGTTGGGTCCAGTTGGGTGTTTATCTGATGGACATGTTCTTTCTTTGCAATTGCCTGTTAACAGAAAATGGTAGCTTACAAAGTCCTTTTTAATTTTATTTTGCATATATCTGTGCATTGGTAAAGGTAAACAAGTGTTCGTGCATTGCATTTGTGTGCTAGCTTGTGAAAACCTCCAACGGACAGGGAACTATACATAGTCAGCCTAACAGTGGGAACCAGTATGGATGGCTGCTTACAAGTACAGCAGAGCCCACAGGTAACAGCTGCATACTGTGACACGCTGATGCTTTGGCCTGCCGCTCGCACACACACACATATACATACACATAGATGTACACATAATCATCCTCTTCTGCTCCTTGGTGACATGCCCTTATGATGAGACTCCAGAGCTATTTGAGGCATTGTTCTGATAAGCCCTCTGTGTGTGTGCACGGCTATGCTGGCATTCAGCAGCGTGGGAAAAAGAACAAATGGTTGATGAGGACAGCGTGCAGTCAAACACAATGTTGCACGAGGAGAACAATAAAAACAGACGTGGCTGCTGTTCGTACACATTACGCTCTCTTTATGAACTGGACAGGGTCATGGCAAAGAGTTATTATTACAGCAAGAGACTCCTTTCTGTTATAGCGGCGTTAAATAAGATGACATTTGTTATGAGTTGAGACTATATAAATGGAATTTATTTGGTCTTTTTACTCCAGCAAATGTAAGATTCATCAGATTCATCCCATTCATAAATTCAAACAGGAAGCAAAACACGTTGCACTAAATTTCCTGCTCACATATTACAAGATTAACTGGCGTGAACAATGCAGCGTAGGATAACCACATTTCCTTTATGCACATCTCATGAATGGATAAGTTTTATGAGATGCAATCTTAGGAGTCACTTTATTCTTGCCAATTTTACTCCATGAAGAATGACAGGTATGCAGGTATGCAATCCTTCTCTGTGGCAGGAGTCTAGCATTCACTCAAAGCCTGCACAGCTTCACTGCAGTTTATATGATAAACTTAGAATCTAATCTGTGGTAGGAGCCGGATATGTGAACCAGACTTGAGAGTTAAACATTTATAACTTTTGGGTTTCTGGCCTAGTGCTAAATCTGACACATGACTTTGGTTTGTTTTAAGACTTCTTTTCTTTCGAAACAATTTGATCTTGTTTTTCAAGGAAGTGCCACAGTGTAACATAATCTGTGTAAAAGCATGAGAAGATAATGAACGAGTGAGGAAATTCCATTTTACCTGGAACTAACTCATACCATATTATCATTCAGTGTAGAAGTTTTTATTGTAACAAAAAGCCAGTCACAGACGTTAACGTTCAAACCAAAACAAAAGCGAGCATGGGGCAGGATACAAATTTTACATACATTTAAATCAACCATGGCTGCATTCCTTATGTAACCTGATACCTGTTCATGTTTCCCACGTCTGACTGACGGTTTTATCCGTGCACGGAAGTTAAGGAGCGTGATTCAGGTTACAAGCGCCACACCTAGCTTGCCATTCATTTGACGGCCCATTCACAAATCCCCACGGAGGAGCGCAGCCCTGTTGCTGTGCTGTAACTGGGTGTGAGGCTTTCTTTCCCAGACATACCAAGTAAAAATGTGATAATGCAATAAAAGCAGAGCAGATTAGCTTGGTTATAATGGCCATTGATTGCAATCTAACTTAAGCACACACAGATAAATGTAATTATGCCTTTAATGTGAGAGATTGTGCAGAGCTTTCTGATAATCAGCTGCATTAAATTTGGTCCTTGACATTATTTTTTCCTCTCCATTCTATCTGATGCTTCTTTGTTTTATTCTGTGTGGTCTTGCTTTGTGGACAGCTTGGGTTTGTGTCCTTGCCGAGTCTTTTTTCTATTAGAGCTTCTCCCCACGCTGCCATTCTGCTCTTCCTCCCACAATGACAGAGATATGCCAGTCAGGTACCAGACATATAAAGATATCTGGGATAAACTCCAAAATAAAACAAACAAAAAGAGAGAAAAATGGTTGTATTTTGGCCAACAGCTGTCAACCCCCCCCCCCCCCCCCCCCCCCCCCCCCAGTTCCGTCACCTGACGCCCACATATGACACTCAAACACAAAGCAGCATTGTGAAGCCTAGGGTGATGTGTTACTCACAGCCATGTTTAGTCTTGCTCTGGGAGGAGAGTGTGCCCCTCTCTCGTCCCTTTAAATGATGACCTGCCTGAACAGTTTCCCATGAGTCCTCTGTGCAGTGTGTGTGTGGCAGGCCTTGATTTTGGATTGCAGGTGTTGTCGGTTGGCACTTTGCATGTTTTGTGTTGACTCATTTCCAGATCCTTGATTTGGTTTGCACACATTATTGCCCCTTAAGTTTCTGCCTTAAATTTTGTCTTTTCTTTCTTTCTTTCTTTCTCCCTCTACTTGTGATAACCCACATAGATTCATTCCTTGATGTCTCGTGTTTGATTGCAACCTCTACTTGATGTTATTGCTTTGTCTCAACCTCTGTAAACTTTTGGATTTTTGTGTTTTTGGCAGCTCCTCTTCTGTTCTAGCTGTGATTGTATGACCTGTAGTTGCGTTTTAAACTTTACATTTTTACACTGAATGCATTTTCTGATCGTGGGCCTTAATGACAAGATTGAATATCCACTATCTTTATAACTCAGCTCTCTCGCTGATGATTGAGCTTTTTTCTGCCAAATTCACAAGTTATCCATTGAAAAGCTGGTTTTGTGACACTGGGTGTATTTGAAGTTGCAGGGTTACTGTGTAAACTCGTAAGGTGATTTCCATGATTGAAGATTGAATGTCAAAAAAGGTATAATGTCGCAATGTTAGCTCAGCAACCTAATAGTCACTATTTACCACTAAAAAAGTCATGACCATCCACGGTCATCCAGTAACAAGGACAAAAAGTTAATGAGAGTTTCAAAGATGTCTCTGATTATATCTTTGTCTGTACTGAGAGTGTGCAACACCACCAATAACATCAGATCTAAGAGGAAATGGGCTCTTTTATTAAGGCTCCAGTTCAGCTCATTCATTTTTTAACACCAACCCAGCACCACCAGCATAAAGCGCCTTTCTAATCCCTTGTTTCACTCTCTCTCTCTGAAACTCAGGCTGGCTCACATCACTTCCGAATAAGAGAGGACGACACAGAACACTCCACACAGACAACCTTGTTCAGGCACACTTGTATGTGTGCTCACGTACACGTAGGAACGCTGCCAGTACCACCTTGAGGCCAAGAGTGGGACGTTAGGTGCAGCTGCAGCTCAGAGTCAGACTGGAAGAAGACTGCACCCTTTTCCCTTCAGCTGGATGATGAGGACACGACGGCAGGAGTTGTCAGAATAATCTGAATGCTCCTCTTTGTTCTACGGCTGCTAACATGCGCAACTATCCATCTCCCTCAGAGCTCTCTAAAAGGATTTCTCTGTATTTGTTTACTGTTAAGAAGTTAACCATCCTCTCAGTCCTCCTATCAATGTACTGTATGAATATGTGATTAAACAATAAACAGCAAAGCGGCAGTACCGGTAAGCTGATGAACCTTCACTGTAGCTCGAAAAGCTACATTTACCTTGGCTACCATTTTTAGATTCAAAAGTTACTTTTTATTGTTAAGTAACAATAAAATCTGCAGCCATCATGACTCCAGTGTGGAGTTCCACCTCCCTGGTCTAGTTCATGAAAATGCAGAAACAAATGGACTCCTTGTTACAGTGAGGCGATCCTCAAACCCCCACGCAGCAGTCTCAGTATGAATAATGTCTTGTTCACAGGTCTTGAGAGCAAAATCCCCAAAGTTACAGTAGAGACTTCAGTCTGTGGTTTGTCTGCTTTGAAGGATGGAGAGATCTGAATTCACATCTTATTCCCTTCATGCATTTATTTTAGCACCTTTTTGTCATCTTGGTGTAATCCAAAATGTTTTCCTGCCGTCTCACGTTGTCGCTTTTATGCCCCGACGAAGAGAGGCATAAACACACATAGCTGTAAGTGTTGTTGGATGAGTTGACAGGATAAGAAAGCACCCATGTCAGCACCGTGTTGATATTCTCCTCCAGAAACTTCAGAGTCCTCAGCCATTATCACCCACAATGCATCACAAGGATTTCTCAAAGGAGTGTGCATGCTTTCTCTATCTGCAAGACAGAATTCCACACTAAGTGGTTGCCTTTCTTGAGGTTGGACAGACTGAAACCAAAATTCCTGCAGCCTGGATACCAAACTGCTCTAACATTGTCACTATGGTGTTTGTGATGGACAAAAGGCTCAGCTGATTTGCTCATGTAGAGACTGCAACTGCATGCGCTGCTCAGAGCTTTAGTCAATCATTTGCAAATCATCACCTGATGTGTTTTTAACAGCATGTGCATTCACCTGAGAAAAAAATACCAGAGCACATAAAGCACTCCACAGCAACACCGGGTAGGACATACAACAGAGCAGCTTCAGTAGCAGGAGACAAAGTGCTTTGCTCTCCAGGGACATTTTTAATATGTCACGA